>NC_048589.1:39540638-39840638 GCF_013265735.2 Oncorhynchus mykiss
TGGGGGTGTGTGTGTGTGTGTGTGTGTGTGGGGGGGGGTGTGTGTGTGTGTGTGTGTGTGTGTGTGTGTGTGTACACATGTAAAATGGTCACTGCGTTCTCTCTTGATTTTTTTTAAAGATCAAAGCTTGTCAATGAGATAATTGGTATTCCTGTGCAAATCCAAAATATGTCCCATATTCAACCCTTTCACCCAGTCGGCTCAGTCGTTGGCTGGACTTCTCATCAATAGAGTGGCAGAAAGAACCATTGACCCTTTTTGCTGCTACCAGACAGTACTACGACCGTGAGAGCTGATGCAGTGCCATACATGTATCTGCCCCTTTCTTTCAATTTTCGCCTAAAATGACAAATCTAACTGCCTGTAGCTCAGGACCTGAAGCAAGGATATGCATATTCTTGGTACCATTTCAAAGGAAACACTTTGAAGTTTGTGGAAATTAGAGATTAACGTAGGAGAATAGAACACACATGATCTGGTAAAAGTTAATAAAGAAAATAAAAAAACATGCACTTTTTTTGTCTTTTTTTTAAAACCATCATCTTTGAAATGCAAGAGAAAGGCCATCATGTATTATTCCAGCCCAGGTGCAATTTAGACTTTGGCCAGTAGATGGCAGCAGTGTCTGTGCAAAGTTTTGGACTGATCCAATGAATCATTGCACATATGTTCCAAATGTTGTATCAAGACTGCCCAAATGTGCCTAATTGGTTTATTAATACATTTTCATGTTCAAAACTGTGCACTCTCCTCAAACAATAGCCTGGTATTATTTCACTGTAATAGCTACTGTAAATTGGACAGTGCAGTTAGATTAACAAGAATCTAAGGTTTCTGCCCATATCAGACACGTCTACGTCCTACGGATTTTATTTGTTTATTACAACCTCATGCTAATCACATTAGCCTATGTTAGCTCAACCATCTTGTGGGCTTGGGGTGGTGGGGGAGCGACCCTGTAGAGGTTAAGTAGATTGCATTAAACATTTATAACATCATTATGATGCCTTATTAAACGTTATCAACACATTTACGATGCCTTAAACACTACTAACATATTTATGATGCCTTATAAAACATGAACAACACATTTATGATGCCTTATAAAACATGAACAACACATTTATGATGCCTTATTTATGAAGCGTTAATTACAGCTGCTTCGTGCTTCAGAGGGCCTGGTCCCGCAGAGCATATTTATCAGTGTTGATTATTCAGTGTATCATTTCTATCGTTGATTCAAGAGTTAAATTGACTCTGTAAGAGTAACATTAACACTTAGTGGTGTAGAAGAACCCCCAGTGTTGATTATTCAGTGTATCATTTCTATCGTTGATTCAAGAGTTAAATGGACTCTGTAAGAGTAACATTAACACTTAGTGGTGTAGAAGAACCCCCAGTGTTGATTATTCAGTGTATCATTTCTATCGTTGATTCAAGAGTTAAATGGACTCTGTAAGAGTAACATTAACACTTAGTGGTGTAGAAGAACCCCCAGTGTTGATTATTCAGTGTATCATTTCTATCGTTGATTCAAGAGTTAAATGGACTCTGTAAGAGTAACATTAACACTTAGTGGTGTATAAGAACCCCCAGTGTTGATTATTCAGTGTATCATTTCTATCGTTGATTCAAGAGTTAAATGGACTCTGTAAGAGTAACATTAACACTTAGTGGTGTAAAATAACCCCCAGTGGTGACGTTAATAACCAGAGTTATTGTTTTACACTGTGGAGACGTAAACCAGTCCAATCAAAACCACACCCATCATTATTATATTTCCCAGCATGCATGACTGCAGGTAGATCTTTAAGGATTGTTTTTGGATATCTGTGTTTTTACATGTACATTGATTGATTTAATCTTCATGCTACACAAAAAATAAATAAGATACATTTTTCTAAACTAATCCAATCAGTTAGTTAGATGTGTTTATTATCTGGTTTAAATGGTTTAGGTAGTGCTGTTTTATCACGTTTCCTAACCCTGATAGTCATTCTGAATGCAGGTTGCAGGTGAATATCCTACTGTCTGGAATCCAATGGGAATTACAAATCATTTTGCAAGTCAGCATAATGTAATTTGCAGGCCTGATGTGGTCTGTAGACCACGGGTTTCCTAACACCACCATGTTAGGATTAAAACTAGGCCATCAACTAAGCCAATGCGTAAGGCCTTATGATGGATGTAATGTATTGTCATAGAGTTCAATTTGTAGTCGCCAAGGAACTCACTTTGTGAGGCCTTTAAAAGGAAAGGCCTTTAATTAAAAGGAAAGAATCCAACAACAACCATGTCTCCGTCACTAACAAATAAAATAATGGGTGTTAACTCTTCAATTTACTCAAAAAGAAAAGGCACCCTGGGAAATATGTAAATTGGGCTTTACAACATACAGTGTTAAAACATCTCCCCCCTCTAAACATTTTTTACTGGATACATTGCAGTTTCATTACTATGAGCTACGCAAACACTACAATCAACTTCCTTTGAATAATTGTAAACAGTCAAATGGGGAACACAGCGACATAATTTCATTTTTAACACTTTCCAAAGTGTTGTTTTAACACCAGTACAGTCGGACTCATACGACAACTGTATGTAGTGGACCTTTGAAGTTAAATGTACAACATTTATTTTGCTGTGTGCTGTGTGCTGTTCCCTGACTCTACCAATAATTAAGGCTAATAAACAGTTTTTTTACTGAGTAAAAAATAGCATTAATTGTAGGCAGAAATGAGGTCACCCTTTTTATTTAACCTTTAATTAACTTGGCAAGTCAGTTGAGAACAAATTCTTATTTACAATGACGGCCAAACCCAGACAACACTGGGCCAATTGTGCACCGCCCTATGGGACTACCAATCACAGCTGGTTGTGATACAGCCTGGATTTGAACCAGGGTGTCTGTCATGACATCTCTAGTACTGAGATGCAGTGCCTTAGACCGCTGCGCCACTCGGGAACCCATACTCATTCATTTCAAGTAAAAAATAAACCGTAAATTACATTTTATTATACAAAGAACAGCAACGTGAAACGTTGATAACAGTGCTTGAAATTATTGAAATAACGCTTTAACATTTTTAATGCAGAATTAACACAACTCAAAAGACAATTGGTCTGTAGTCGTAATAAGGTGTTAATCAGTATTGCCCTCTGGTGGTATGATTCGGAACTGGCAATTTACCCACGTTACCCTCCCGGACGTTAGGTGGCAGTAAACACTTGCAGTTGGTCACCAAATTCCCTTAATGAAGACCAAAGAAGACCAATGAGGAAGTTTTTACCTTGCTTCTTTGTTTAGTGTCTTCAAGTGCATATTTTTTATATTTCAGAAACCTTTAGCTAGCGTACAAATAACGAGCGTCATCTAGTCTGCAACTCAACTTCATGCACTTTTATGATTTTGTTTTGATTGAGTTAATTTAGTGTACATAATTTCTCATAAATACTAACGGTAGCTAGTTAGCAAATACAGTCAGGAGCATTTATTGATGTCAATCTCTGAAGGTTTGCTCAAATCACAATGGTGAGTGCCAGCTATCCATAACCCACTACACTGCTGGAAAGTTAATAATGTATTCATCAATGTACATGTTGTATGGGTTGTGTACAGTTAACCCTCAATCATGACTCAAATGCCATATCTTTACGTTGAGTCATTGGACGTCTCTTAGGTCTGTTTAGTAACGCGGGTGTATTAGTACACTAGTCACTGTCAATTGTATTGGTTTGCACAAAAAACCTCTGTGGGAAGCCAGAGGTTAAATACAATTTTATTTCAAGTTACTGTGCTGGTGGGCATGACGGTTGGTCAAAATGAGAGGGGGGAATTTGATACAAAATATATACAGTGCCTTGCGAAAGTATTCGGCCCCTTGAACTTTGCGACCTTTTGCCACATTTCAGGCTTCAAACATAAAGATATAAAACTGTATTTTTTTGTGAAGAATCAACAACAAGTGGGACACAATCATGAAGTGGAACGACATTTATAGGATATTTCAAACTTTTTGAACAAATCAAAAACTGAAAAATTGGGCGTGCAAAATTATTCAGCCCCCTTAAGTTAATACTTTGTAGCGCCACCTTTTGCTGCGATTACAGCTGTAAGTCGCTTGGGGTATGTCTCTATCAGTTTTGCACATCGAGAGACTGACATTTTTTCCCATTCCTCCTTGCAAAACAGCTCGAGCTCAGTGAGGTTGGATGGAGAGCATTTGTGAACAGCAGTTTTCAGTTCTTTCCACAGATTCTCGATTGGATTCAGGTCTGGACTTTGACTTGGCCATTCTAACACCTGGATATGTTTATTTTTGAACCATTCCATTGTAGATTTTGCTTTATGTTTTGGATCAATGTCTTGTTGGAAGACAAATCTCCGTCCCAGTCCTCAGGTCTTTTGCAGACTCCATCAGGTTTTCTTCCAGAATGGTCCTGTATTTGGCTCCATCCATCTTCCCATCAATTTTAACCATCTTCCCTGTCCCTGCTGAAGAAAAGCAGGCCCAAACCATGATGCTTCCACCACCATGTTTGACAGTGGGGATGGTGTGTTCAGCTGTGTTGCTTTTACGCCAAACATAACGTTTTGCATTGTTGCCAAAAAGTTAAATTTTGGTTTCATCTGACCAGAGCACCTTCTTCCACATGTTTGGTGTGTCTCCCAGGTGGCTTGTGGCAAACTTTGAACGACACTTTTTATGGATATCTTTAAGAAATGGCTTTCTTCTTGCCACTCTTCCATAAAGGCCAGATTTGTGCAATATACGACTGATTGTTGTCCTATGGACAGAGTCTCCCACCTCAGCTGTAGATCTCTGCAGTTCATCCAGAGTGATCATGGGCCTCTTGGCTGCATCTCTGATCAGTCTTCTCCTTGTATGAGCTGAAAGTTTAGAGGGACGGCCAGGTCTTGGTAGATTTGCAGTGGTCTGATACTCCTTCCATTTCAATATTATCGCTTGCACAGTGCTCCTTGGGATGTTTAAAGCTTGGGAAATCTTTTTGTATCCAAATCCGGCTTTAAACTTCTTCACAACAGTATCTCGGACCTGCCTGGTGTGTTCCTTGTTCTTCATGATGCTCTCTGCGCTTTTAACGGACCTCTGAGACTATCACAGTGCAGGTGCATTTATACGGAGACTTGATTACACACAGGTGGATTGTATTTATCATCATTAGTCATTTAGGTCAACATTGGATCATTCAGAGATCCTCACTGAACTTCTGGAGAGAGTTTGCTGCACTGAAAGTAAAGGGGCTGAATAATTTTGCACGCCCAATTTTTCAGTTTTTGATTTGTTAAAAAAGTTTGAAATATCCAATAAATGTCCTTCCACTTCATGATTGTGTCCCACTTGTTGTTGATTTTTCACAAAAAAATACAGTTTTATATCTTTATGTTTGAAGCCTGAAATGTGGCAAAAGGTCGCAAAGTTCAAGGGGGCCGAATACTTTCGCAAGACACTGTATATATTTTTTACTAGGTAAGTAGACTGAGAACACGTTCTCATTTACAGCAACGACCTGGGGAATAGTTACAGGGGAGAGGAGGGGGATGAATGAGCCAATTGTTAGCTGGGGATGATTAGGTGACCATGATAGTATGAGGTCCAGATTGGGAATTTAGCCAGGACTCCAGGGTTAACACCCCTACAATAAGTGCTATGGGATCTTTAGTGACACCAGTTTAACGTCCCATCCGAAAGACGGCACCCTACACATGGCAGTGGAATATTTTTTTAGACCAGAGGAAAAGGTGCCTCTTCATGAGCCTCCAAACAACACTTCCAGCAGCATCTGGTCTCCCATCCAGGGGACTGACCAGGACCAACCCTGCTTAGCTTCAGAAGCAAGCCAGCAGCATCTGGTCTTCCATCCAGGGGACTGACCAGGCCCAACCCTGCTTAGCTTCAGAAGCAAGCCAGCAGTGGGATGCAGGGTGGGAAGCAGGGTGGGAAGCAGGGTGGGATGCAGGGTGGGAAGCTACTGGTTTTATCTAAAGGATCCTATTATTAAACAGACTTTCCAAACATGGGTCTGTTGTAGAACCACTTTATCACCTTTATGTCATACAAGTCCCCACATGTAATCATGTTTTAGTCCAAATGTGTCTCGCTAGCAGGACTTTTATTTTCATATGAGGTAAGCAGAGAGGAAGAGGGTCTAAAACAGACCCACATTTGGAAAACTTTGTTTAATAATACAATCCTTTAGATATTTTGTATTAAATTCTACCCGTCATAATGACCAACCGTCCTTCCCACCAGAACAGTAACTTCTAATAGAATTGTATTTCACTGTCTTCCCACGGATGTTTTTTTGTGAAAACCAACACAATTGACAGTGACTCTAGTGTCTGTAAAAACACCTAGATGTCCTCTTTAGCCTTATGAGACAAAAGTCCCGATGCTGCGCAAAATGCTCTGTCTTAAAAGCAAATACGTTTTGGAGACATTTGGAACTTCATTTTCATATAAGCGAGAAATACTTTTTTTAATACAAAAATCACACTTCCTGTATGCAGTTTAGGTTAGGGTTATTTTGAAAAACGCATGCAATCCAGACAGAAATGTGGAATGGAATGGTCCAAATGCGAGCACAAGGTGAGAGGATGTGTCGAAGCTGAAGCCAGGTACAACTTTGCTAAACTGCTCACAGTAAGAGTATATTTTGTATTTTAAATGTTATTTATTACAGTTAAGTTCCAAAGATTTCCAAAACCGTATCGCTAGCGAGGATGAATAACATTTCTAAATGTTAAAACATCGTTGGGATTGTAGTTCATATGGAGCCAGCTGTCCTCCTTAACATCTGCTGAGAACCCAATACAAGGGCCAGCTGTAAGCCACCTTGAATCCCCTTGGGTTCTCGAGAGCTTGTGTACAGTATGCCTGAAGCCCCAACCCTGAAATACAAGCTGTTAAAATCTGTTCAGCATTCACACTTTTCTGATATGCATATAATGTTTATAATCAGAGATTACCAGAGAAAATGTCCTCTCAAGTCCAACATACCAGCTAATAGCAGTTAATTGTTTTACATAATAGTCATACTTTTCATTCATATTTTTCCTTGGGATGCGTGTCTGGTCTTTTATTTTAGGATGGTGAGAACAAACCCTGCCTGCCACTCTCCTTTACCGTACCTAAATCTGAGGGTCCTGATTGTAACAGTAAAGTCCAGAGTGAACAACAGGCTCCAGAGATGGCATCAGTGAAGCAGGAAGACTGCAGTCAAACACTGGGGCTGAATGTCAACATTAAAGATGAAGTAAAGGAGGAAGAGATTGAAACATTTGTGTATCATGGTAAAAAATACGTTTTCACAGTCTCAGAGTAGAAGTGTACGAGTGCTGATGTAGGATCGGTTTAACCTTTTAGATCATAATGAATCAGATTATATGGACGGGGAGACCTGATCCTAGATCAGCACATTTAATCTGTGTGACTTTAGGTCCAGGTGAACTGACAAGGCTTCAGGCTCCTGTTTCCCTGAAAGAGGTAACCTAGATGATGTCTCATGCTGCTCACCTGATTTACCATCAACCATTTTACATTTGTCTCCTTCGCTTGACGCGTAACGTTTGAACAACATTGGGATCGTTAACGTTTCGAAAAAATGGACACAACTGCACGGTGATCTAAATTTTATCACACAACCTCCTCTCTCTCCCTCACGCTGGCCTGCCTGCCCCCTCCTCTCTCTCTCACACTGGCCTACCTACCCCCTCCCCTCTCCCTCACGCTGGCCTGCCTGCCCCCTCCTCTCTCTCCCTCACACTGGCCTACCTGCCCCCTCCTCTCTCTCCCTCACGATGGCCTGCCTACCCCCTCCCCTCTCTCCCTCAGGCTGGCCTGCCTACCCCCTCCCCTCTCTCCCTCACGCTGGCCTGCCTGCCCCCTCCTCTCTCTCCCTCACACTGGCCTACCTACCCCCACCCCTCTCTCCCTCAGGCTGGCCTGCCTACCCCCTCCCCTCTCTCCCTCAGGCTGGCCTGCCTACCCCCTCCCCTCTCTCCCTCAGGCTGGCCTGCCTACCCCCTCCCCTCTCTCCCTCAGGCTGGCCTGCCTAACCCCTCCCCTCTCTCCCTCAGGCTGGCCTGCCGACCCCCTCCCCTCTCTCCCTCACGTTGGCCTGCCTACCCCCTCCCCTCTCTCCCTCAGGCTGGCCTGCCTACCCCCTCCCCTCTCTCCCTCACGCTGGCCTGCCTGCCCCCTCCTCTCTCTCCCTCACACTGGCCTACCTACCCCCACCCCTCTCTCCCTCAGGCTGGCCTGCCTACCCCCTCCCCTCTCTCCCTCAGGCTGGCCTGCCTACCCCCTCCCCTCTCTCCCTCAGGCTGGCCTGCCTACCCCCTCCCCTCTCTCCCTCAGGCTGGCCTGCCTACCCCCTCCCCTCTCTCCCTCAGGCTGGCCTGCCTAACCCCTCCCCTCTCTCCCTCAGGCTGGCCTGCCGACCCCCTCCCCTCTCTCCCTCACGTTGGCCTGCCTGCCCCCTCCTCTCTCTCCCTCACGCTGGCCTGCCTACCCCCTCCCCTCTCTCCCTCAGGCTGGCCTGCCTACCCCCTCCTCTCTCTCCCTCAGGCTGGCCTGCCGACCCCCTCCCCTCTCTCCCTCAGGTTGGCCTGCCTGCCCCCTCCTCTCTCTCCCTCACGCTGGCCTGCCTACCCCCTCCCCTCTCTCCCTCAGGCTGGCCTGCCTACCCCCTCCCCTCTCTCCCTCAGGCTGGCCTACCTACCCCCTCCTCTCCCTCACGCTGGCCTGCCTGCCCCCTCCTCTCTCTCCCTCACGCTGGCCTGCCTACCCCCTCCTCTCTCTCCCTCACGCTGGCCTGCCTACCCCCTCCTCTCTCTCCCTCCTCTTTCTCCCTCACGCTGGCCTGCCTACCCCCTCCTCTCTCTCCCTCACGCTGGCCTGCCTACCCCCTCCTCTCTCTCCCTCCTCTTTCTCCCTCACGCTGGCCTGCCTGCCCCCCCTCTCTCCCTCACGCTGGCCTGCCTGCCCCCCTCTCTCCCTCACGCTGGCCTGCCTACCCCTCCTCTCTCTCCCTCACGCTGGCTCACCTGCTCTTTCTCTTCTCTAATGTGAGTGTATGTTCAGTCTTCGATCTGTTGCATGTCGAATATCCTCATGTATTCATTGATGTTAGGATCCTGTTTTACTGAAGTTGTGAGAGACAGATCTTGATTACCGATAGATAGTCCTAGTGAACAGTTCTGTCTCTTATCTGTCTGGTGGCCGACCTGCCTGTTCCCTTACCCTCTCTCTCAGTCCCTTGCTAACTCGCTTTGGATTCTAGCTGACTCAAATCTTGGCACTTAGAAATGGGAGTTGACACTGAGAGTTGACGTGCAAGGGAATCTATTATTTTGTAGTTGGCTCTCCACCACTACGTCATCGTTGTTAACAGTTGGAAAAATGTCAGAGAAAGGCCAGCGACAGCAGCGAAGTCCTGTATGGTGGCGATATTTTGAGAAGTTAAAGGAGAAGGTGGTGGAATGCAAACTGAGAAGGACACACCGTGAGACCCGGGGATGGAGTAGTGATGACTGCGGTAGACTGAACTGCATTAGTTTTCATATGCTGGACCCTTTTGCCTGATGAATACATGCCATTTTATTATGTTTGTCGTATCTTTTAAACCTTAAAAAAAAAAAAAAAAAAACTGTTTAAACCTTTAAATAAATAAATAAAAATAAGTCACATCTCTATTCTTCAACCGTAGGGCCGGCTGGAGGGTTCAAAGAAGAGACGGAAGAACACAAAGTCTTACTACTCAAAGGTCTGCGTTTCCTGTCTTCTCACACATGGAAACATATTTAAACCACAGTTCAGAATCTGGACAGAATTCAAACCAACGAGGCATTCTAAAATGTCATTTTAGAATGCCTCGTTTCGGGGAGTATGATACATGCACACCCATCAGGCTAATGGCATTCACCTGTCACTGGGGCATGCATTCCCCCCCCCCCCACACAAATTACAACAAAAACACAATTGAATAATGGTCTAGCACCTTACTTTACGGCTATGTAGGCCCATGATAGAGGTGGACAATTGTGCTAAGCTCGTAACCCATTGTTTTTATTCCTCAGGAATCAAGGGAACCAGTGCCGCCTCTAGCCTTTTGAGGGCCCTAAGTGGGCAAAACGTACAAAAGTTTGGGGCCACTTAGAAATTTTCTTGTTTTTGAAAGGAAAGCAAAACATTTTGTCCATTTTTAAAATAACAACCAAATTGATCAGAAATACATTGTAGACAATATTAATGTTGTAAATGACTATTGTAGCTGGAAATGGCTGATTTTTAAAAATGGAATATCTACAGAAGTACATTATCATCAACCATCAACCATCACTCCTGTGTTCCAATGGCACGTTGTGTTAGCTAATCCAAGTTTATAATTTTTATAAGGCTAGTTGATCATTAGAAAACCATTTTGTAATTATGTTAGCTCAGCTGAAAACTGTTGTGCTAATTAAAGAAGCAATACAACTGGCCTTCTTTCGACTAGTTGAGTATCTGGCGCATCAGCATCTGTGGGTTCGATTACAGGCTCAAAAACAAAGACCTTTCTTCTGAAACTCGTTAGTCTATTCTTGTTCTGAGAAATGAAGGTTATTCCATGCAAGAAATTACCAGGAAACTGAAGATATTGTACAACGCTGTGTACTACTCCCGTCACAGAACAATGCAAACTGTCCCTAACCAGAATAGAAAGAGGAGTGGGAGGCCCCGGCGCACAACTGAGCAAGAGGACAAGTACATTAGAGTGTCTAGTTTGAGAAACAGACGCCTCACAAGTCCTCAACTGGCAGCTTCATTAAATAGTACCCGCAAAACACCAGTCTCTCAATGTCAACAGTGAAGAGGAGACTCCGGGATACTGGCCTTCTAGGCAGAGTTCCTCTTTCCAGTGTCTGTTCTTTCGTCCATATTAATCTTTTCTTTTTATTGGCCAGTGATATGGCTTTGTCTTTGCAACCAGCATCCCGTAGTCGCCTCTTCACTGTTGACGTTGCATCCCGGCCAGACCCTCCGCAAACCCGGACGACGCTGGGCCAATTGTACGCCGCCCTATGGGACTCCCGATCACGGCCTGGTTGTGATACAGCCCGGGATCGAAACAGGGTCTGTAGTGACGCCCCTGGTAACTTAGACCGCTCGCCACTCTGGAGGCCCAAAATGTAGGAGTTCTAAAGCTAATTTCCTTCAATTCTGCACATTTTTCTATTATATCTGTGTGAGAGTGACTACCAAAAGTGATGTGCCCCCCCCTGGAGGTGATGGTTACTACAAGGTTTAGATATCTGGCTAGACTACCTTACCTAGCAATCTAAAACATGTCAGCTGACATGGGTTAATTGAGTGACTTACGTAAGTGGAAAACTGCCAATGCACTACTAAATTTTGAAATTACACCTCGAGTATTCTACTTTGAATAAATCTCAACAGACTGAGTTCGTATTAAAAACGCAACCCTGGCGGCTGCAAGGCCCTATGCGCAGCTTGTAGTTTGAGTATAGGAAGAGGCGGCACTAAATGGAACCATCGGAGGAGAGCTGGCCATAATCTTCTCCGGTGAAATGTTGTCTGAAATGTATCGGACATTTAACTCTGAAACAGAACCAACCTCTCAAAAGGACCAACCAGTTGAAATGTATCGGACATCTAACTGGGAAACAGAACCAACCTCTCAAAAGGACCAACCAGTTAATGTATCGGACATCTAACTGGGAAACAGAACCAACCCCTCAAAAGGACCAACCAGTTGAAATGTATCGGACATCTAACTGGGAAACAGAACCAACCCCTCAAAAGGACCAACCAGTTGAAATGTATCGGACATCTAACTGGGAAACAGAACCAACCTCTCAAAAGGACCAACCAGTTGAAATGTATCGGACATCTAACTGGGAAACAGAACCAACCCCTCAAAAGGACCAACCAGTTGAAATGTATCGGACATCTAACTGGGAAACAGAACCAACCTCTCAAAAGGACCAACCAGTTGAAATGTATCGGACATCTAACTGGGAAACAGAACCAACCTCCCAAAAGGACCAACCAGTTGAAATGTATCGGACATCTAACTGGGAAACAGAACCAACCCCTCAAAAGGACCAACCAGTTGAAATGTATCGGACATCTAACTGGGAAACAGAACCAACCTCTCAAAAGGACCAACCAGTTGAAATGTATCGGACATCTAACTGGGAAACAGAACCAACCCCTCAAAAGGACCAACCAGTTGAAATGTATCGGACATCTAACTGGGAAACAGAACCAACCTCTCAAAAGGACCAACCAGTTGAAATGTATCGGACATCTAACTGGGAAACAGAACCAACCTCTCAAAAGGACCAACCAGTTGAAATGTCTATTCAACATGTTGCAGCAGGATTATTTCTGAGAAAGTTACTGTGAAAAATCCAGACTAAATAGAAGCTAGACTATCATTCTGGAGAGGGTTTACTGGCTCATTTTGCTGTAGACTTTCATAGCAAGAGATGCCTGTTATGACCGAGCAGTATTGTAAATCATATTGTGCAATATATTAGGTGCATTAACTTGAGTTATAAATTAGGCAAATGACTTGCTTGTTGCAAATGACTTGTTTTTCTGTTGTCATTTACACAGGAGAAGGACCTGACTACGCTGAACTTAAGGTTGAAGTTGAAACGTCCAGAGCGCAACACCGTGTAGAAAGCAAAGCTAAGGAGTCTAACCACTGCCCACACTGTGAGAAAAGTTTCCCATTCCCATCATATCTTGAAAGACACCTGCGGAAACATACTGGAGAGAAGCCTTATTCCTGTTCTGTCTGTGGGAAGTGCTTCAGGACGTCAACTCATTTAACCACTCACCGGGGAGTTCACACAGGGGAGAGACCTTACTCCTGCTCTGACTGTGGAAAGTGTTTCTCTCTTGTAAGTAACTTTAAACAACATCAGCGAACGCATTCTGGAGAGAAGCCTTACTCCTGCTCCGATTGTGGAGACAGTTTTTCTCAACATGGTAACATGCGTCGTCACCAGAAAAGACATACTGGAGAGAAACCTTACTCCTGCTCCGATTGTGGGAAGAGTTTCATTACAACATCTGAATTAATCAGTCACCAGAGAGTGCACACAGGAGAGAAACCTTTCCACTGTTCTGTCTGTGGGCAGAATTACTTTAGCCTGAGTAACTTAATACGCCACCAGAGAATACACACCTAGGACAGAAGCCATATTCCTGCTTGACTGTGTGACGTGCTTCAAAACATAATCTGAACAAGAGGTCTTCACGAATCCACCCGTACCCGGAATACCCGAGAACCGATCCGATCCGGGACATGAGCAGATCTGGATCCAGAATTCTGAATAATGTTACAGGTCTGGTTCGGATCTGATTTGATTGGGTCTCGGGTATGTGTAATTTAACTGACTTGTCCGGAGGGGCCCGTACAGATCCGAACTCAACTACACAGAAACAGAGAGAGAGAGAGAGAGAGAGAATTATGATGATGCAGGAAGCTCCTCTCTCACACTGTCGAAGACATGGAGCGGTACCTACACAGTCCCAACATTGACCCTGTCTGCCGAGGATGGCGTAGAGAGTTCCTGCTCTATAGCTGTTATTGACCGCTACGCACAGAGGACGAGGAGCCCAACCAGCATGGATCAGGGGCAGGAGGAATGGCCTAACAGGGAGCTCCAGCGTGTAGCAGGGACATGAGGGAATGACCCAGCCTGACGGAGTGGAGAGAGCAGCAGTAAACTACAAGGGAAAGGTTTTTAATTTCTCCTGAGACTGATAGTTCCTACTCAGAGCAATAGAGCAGGAACTCTCTGAGCCATTACTGATCCTGTATATTCAATACAAGGCCAAAAGTATATGGACATCTGCTCGTCGAACATCTCATTCCAAACTCATGGGTGTTAAACCCATTTAATCCCACATTTTCCCAGACATGAAAATATCAAAATCATTAGTGACCCTTTGGAATAATATTTTTTCTTTTTTTAATGTTCATGGAGGTGAGATAATGGTGAGATAATGGTGAGATAATGTGATGTATACTGAATTAACATTTATCCTATGCAGTCATCAACATTCTTATATATCCCAGCCCACTTATGAATCGATTACATCCATGCCAGCCATAGTATCGGATCATGCTCTCATCCACTCCTGATGACTATGACTGATTGAGCTCAGAGAAGACGGGCCTAATCTTACAAAGTGTGTCGTCAGTGATCTTTGCACACAAAGATCACTGACGACACACTTTGTAAGATTAGGCCCGTCTTCTCTCAACGACATGAACTGAGGCCATTGTTTAATCAAAGCGATTTCTCCGCATTGCATCTGAAGTGCTTTCATTACTGTACATCACTGTCAAGTGACCAAACCTTTTGTTTGGGAGCTTTGACGCAACCATCTTCTCTTCTCATGGTGCAACCAGGAAGTAAACAGCTCATGTGACAATTTACACTAATGCATTGAAATGCTAGAAATATCATTCAGTAACATCTTTAGAGCCTAATAACGTTTTTTCACTGAGCCATTCAGTAAGGCCATTCTTTTGCCAATGTTTGTCAATGGAGATTGCAGATTTTTCTTTACACCTGTCAGCAACCGGTGTGGCTGAAATAAACAAATCCACTAATTTGAAGGGCATCCACATACTTTTGATCATGTAGTGTAGCTTACATTGCTTGTCTGTTTTTTGTTTTATTTTACCTTTATTTAACTAGGCAAGTCAGTTAAGAACAAATTCTTATTTTCAATGACGGCCTAGGAACAGTGTGTTAACTGCCTGGTAAGGGGCAGAACGACAGATTGTCACCTTGTCAGCTTAGGGGTTTGAACTTGCAACCTTCCGGTTACTAGGCCAACGCTCTAACCACTAGGCTACCCTGCCGCCCCATGTTTTGATTTTGAGTACTGCGCTGTTGGGAAGGGCTTGCAAGTTCATGTTAAGCATTTCACTGTACTTGTGCATGTGACAAATAAAACCTGAAAAATCAGAAATGCACGATATCTTTCTGTAGTAAAATAAAATTTGAAATCTTAGCTTCTTGATCATCATGTTTACAATGTTGTTTTTGAAATGGAAATATGACTCATATTACAGAACATGCAGTAAAGCTTCAAATTACATCACTTCCTGCTTGGTAGCATCTACAGACCGAAGATTAGTGTCATAGGGGAGGCCTGGGTCTGGGCCCAAAAGTTCAGCCACATTCCCACATTTGTATTAATTTTGAACAATGTATTTACATGCAAAATCCAATATACCAAACATCCTTCCCCCAACAGACATTTTTTTTGTGTATTACATTTCAGAACAATTCAGAATGTTGTGATATTTTTTTGTTTCAGTCAAACGGATCCGCCCATAAATGTATAGTCATTGTTAGCTGCGTATCGCTGCAGACGTGTGTAGCTACTCATCAGAGACCAATGTGTGTTCTTTATTTGAATGAAAAAGCATAATGCCATACTAACAGAAAACATGACATTTTAAAGGAAATAATTTCAACAAGAAGTGATAAATAATATAAAATATCTGAAATAATATTGACCTAATCCTCTTGTCCAGGTCTCTCTCAGGGAGAAATCTCCAGCTCTGGTCCCCCACCAACACCAGAGGGAACTGTGGAGTCAGCTTTACCCCCATGGAGGAGCTACCCTCCACCTCACCATCAACACCTTGGCCAGCACCAACAGTGCCACCCCAACCCATCACCTCCTGTCCTGCACCATCTCACTCCATCCACTCTGGCTCTGCTCTCCAACCCATCACCTCCTGTCCTGCTCCATCTCACTCCATCCACTCTGGCTCTGCTCTCCAACCCATCACGTCCTGTCCTGCACCATCTCACTCCATCCACTCTGGCTCTGCTCTCCAACCCATCACGTCTGGCTGGACACCACAGGGCTCCCAAGTCAATCTGCTCCAACAAATCCTGGACACACAGGATTTGTGCCTCAGCCACCCTTCCTCTGGGAACACCATCAGCCTCCATGTCCAGTCCCCTCACATTAATATCACCTACTGCACCACACTTTGATTCCCCATTCCCATTACCGGTAATCACAACCCATTCCCCCCAGCCATCACAAACCAGCCCTGCCCCAACCTCCCCTACCTTAACCAGCCCTGCCCCAACCTCCCCTACCTTAACCAGCCCTGCCCCAACCTCTCCTACCTTAACCAGCCCTGCCCCAACCTCTCCTACCTTAACCAGCCCTGCCCCAACCTCCCCTACCTTAACCAGCCCTGCCCCAACCTCCCCTACCTTAACCAGCCCTGCCCCAACCTCTCCTACCTTAACCAGCCCTGCTCCTACCTTAACCAGCCCTGCCCCAACCTCTCCTACCTTAACCAGCCCTGCCCCAACCTCTCCTACCTTAACCAGCCCTGCCCCAACCTCTCCTACCTTAACCAGCCCTGCCCCAACCTCCCCTACCTTAACCAGCCCTGCCCCAACCTCTCCTACCTTAACCAGCCCTTCCCCAACCTCTCCTACCTTAACCAGCCCTGCCCCAACCTCTCCTACCTTAACCAGCCCTGCCCCAACCTCTGCTACCTTAACCAGCCCTGCCCCAACCTCTGCTACCTTAACCAGCCCTGCCCACTCTCTCATCCCTCCAATCTCCAGATCTGTTAAACGGCGAGTTCAGGAGACAGTCCGGCCTTGTCCTACACCCACTGCTAAGAATCAAAAACATCAACAAACATCAAGAAACAAATGCAAATAAAATACAACAAGTGTTTAACTTGCTTTCTTACAGCCTCTTCACACTTACTACACTATACATATTGCTCACATGTAGTCTTGTGTACTTGCCACGGAGAGGAGGGAGTGGAAGGATGATGGGTGCTCCGGAATGTTTCGTTTTCTTCCAGTTCCGCACAACTGTTCTGTTAGCAACCCTGTTCTGTTGCTCTTCAACCGATCGCTCTCCGCACCTGCCTGCCTGTCTAGCATCACTACTCTGGACGGTTCTGACTTAGAATATGTGGACGACTACAAATACCTCGGTGTCTGGTTAGACTGTAAACTCTCCTTCCAGACTCACATTAAGCATCTCCAATCCAAAATTAAATCTAGAATTGGCTTCCTGTTTTGCAATAAAGCATCCTTCACTCATCCTGGCAAACATACCTTCGTAAAACTGACCATCCTACTGATCTTTAACTTCGACGATGTAATTTATAAAATAGCCTCAAACACTCTTCTCAGCAAACTGGATGTAGTCTATCACAGTGCCATCCGCTTTGTCACCAACGCCCTATATTCTACCCAACACTGCGACCTGTATGCTCTCTTTGGCTGGCCCTCGCTTCATATTCGTCGCCAAACCCACTGGCTCCAGGTCATCTATAAGTCTTTGCTAAGTAAAGCCCCGCCTTATCTCAGCTCACTGGTCACCATAGCAGCACCCACCCGTAGTATGCGCTCCAGCAGGTATATTACCTGATGACTGAAACAGAATTATTCTGCTGCTCTGTCGTTCGCTACGTACTTCAGTCTGAGACTGCCGTCATTTAATTAGTTTGTGGTGACGTCAAAATGATGGAGTGTTGAACAAAACAAAGTCGTCAGCGATTGGCTGATCTCTAACCGATCAGTATCATACGGTCTAGAAATTGTCAGGTGGTACTCCTAGGTCTGATCCAGACTCATTGCAGAGATCCGTGAGCTTGGCGTAGCGTTTGGTCCGAGCAAGGAGTTTGGGTAGCCAGGCAACACAACACACGCACAATTCATAGAAAAAGAGTGAACTAATTAGGGAAATGGCGCACATTTGATAGTTTAATGTTTTGACATGAACTGAGCTTAAGAACATGTTCTGTACCTTTTGCTTTGGGTTAATGTTTTGTATTCTGTAAAATAAAAGCAACACTGTCAGAATTTCTGCCCAGATGGTTGTATGAACAAACTAGTAACTATATAATGTATAATGGAGACTGGTATCAAAGACACTGGCTCTTGTGACTTAAAATGTGATTTGTTGTAATAAGGTGTAAATCACTATTGCTCTCTGGTGGTATGATTCGGAACTGGTAATTAACCCACATTACCTTCCCGGACGTTAGGTGGCAGTAAACACTTGCTGTTGGTCACCAAACGTTACTAATGAAGACAGAAGAAGACATATGAGGAAGTTTTGCCGCGTTTCTTTGTTTTGGATCTTCATGCTCAGTTTTTTTTTGACGTTTCGATACTTCAGAAACGTTTTATTTCGCTTACGAATAACGAGCTAAATGCAATTTTATGATTCTGTTTTGATTGAACGCATATGAGCTAATTTAGTATACAGCTTCTCTGTCGACTAGCTACTGTAGCTAGTTAACGTTAGTTAGCAACACAGGAGCCTTGACGTCAGTCGCTAAGGCTTGCTCATATCATGGTGAGTGCAGGCTCTCCACAGCCCATTGCACGGCTGGAAAGAACACAATCTATTGATTAATTTACATGTTGTATGGGTTATGTACAGTGCTTAAAATATTTTCAGTGTTCACACTTTTTTTCCCTGGTCTTATGTTTATAATCAGAGATTACCAGAGAGAATTTCCTCTCAAATCCAACATACAAGTTAATAGCAGCTATTTGTATTACATAGTAGTCATTTCATATTTTTTTATACTTGGGATGCGTGTCTGGTCTTTTATTTTAGGATGGTGAAAACAAACCCTGCCTGCTGCTCTCCTTTACCGCACCTAAATCTGAGGGTCCTGATTGTAACAGAGTGAACAGCAGACTCCAGAGATGGCATCAGTGAAGCAGGAAGACTGCAGTCAAACACTGGGGCTGAATGTCAACATTAAAGATGAAGTAAAGGAGGAAGAGATTGAAACATTTGTGTATCATGGTAAAAGCAGAGCACCACCTGTTTTCACAGTCTGCTAGTAGGACAATTTGTAGGATCAGTTTTGCCTTTAAGATCATAATGAATAAGATTATATGAACAGCAGGGACCTGCTCTTAAACCAGCTAGCACATGTGGTTCCTTGGAAGTTGTGTGAATGTACGTTATTGGTTCTGGGAACAAAGCCAAAAGTTTCCTGACTGGTAAAAAAAAACTGGTACGTTTTTAAAGAAATGTTCTGAGAATGGAAGTGAACATTCCCGCCTGTTCTAGATTACAGGGACGTTCTGAGAATGGAAGTGAACATTCCGCCTGTTCTAGATTGCAGGGACGTTCTGAGAATGGAAGTGAACATTCCCGCCTGTTCTAGATTGCAGGGACGTTCTGAGAATGGAAGTGAACATTCCCGCCTGTTCTAGATTGCAGGGACGTTCTGAGAATGGAAGTGAACATTCCCGCCTGTTCTAGATTGCAGGGACGTTCTGAGAATGGAAGTGAACATCCCGCCTGTTCTAGATTGCAGGGACGTTCTGAGAATGGAAGTGAACATCCCGCCTGTTCTAGATTGCAGGGACGTTCTGAGAATGGAAGTGAACATTCCCGCCTGTTCTAGATTGCAGGGACGTTCTGAGAATGGAAGTGAACATTCCGCCTGTTCTAGATTGCAGGGACGTTCTGAGAATGGAAGTGAACATTCCGCCTGTTCTAGATTGCAGGGACGTTCTGAGAATGGAAGTGAACATTCCGCCTGTTCTAGATTGCAGGGACGTTCTGAGAATGGAAGTGAACATTCCCGCCTGTTCTAGATTGCAGGGACGTTCTGAGAATGGAAGTGAACATCCCGCCTGTTCTAGATTGCAGGGACGTTCTGAGAATGGAAGTGAACATTCCCGCCTGTTCTAGATTGCAGGGACGTTCTGAGAATGGAAGTGAACATTCCGCCTGTTCTAGATTGCAGGGACGTTCTGAGAATGGAAGTGAACATTCCGCCTGTTCTAGATTGCAGGGACGTTCTGAGAATGGAAGTGAACATTCCGCCTGTTCTAGATTGCAGGGACGTTCTGAGAATGGAAGTGAACATTCCGCCTGTTCTAGATTGCAGGGACGTTCTGAGAATGGAAGTGAACATTCCGCCTGTTCTAGATTGCAGGGACGTTCTGAGAATGGAAGTGAACATTCCGCCTGTTCTAGATTGCAGGGACGTTCTGAGAATGGAAGTGAACATTCCGCCTGTTCTAGATTACAGGGACGTTCTGAGAATGGAAGTGAACATTCCCGCCTGTTCTAGATTGCAGGGACGTTCTGAGAATGGAAGTGAACATTCCGCCTGTTCTAGATTGCAGGGACGTTCTGAGAATGGAAGTGAACATTCCGCCTGTTCTAGATTGCAGGGACGTTCTGAGAATGGAAGTGAACATTCCGCCTGTTCTAGATTGCAGGGACGTTCTGAGAATGGAAGTGAACATTCCGCCTGTTCTAGATTGCAGGGACGTTCTGAGAATGGAAGTGAACATTCCGCCTGTTCTAGATTGCAGGGACGTTCTGAGAATGGAAGTGAACATTCCGCCTGTTCTAGATTGCAGGGACGTTCTGAGAATGGAAGTGAACATTCCGCCTGTTCTAGATTGCAGGGACGTTCTGAGAATGGAAGTGAACATTCCGCCTGTTCTAGAT
This sequence comes from Oncorhynchus mykiss, assembly GCF_013265735.2. Classification (NCBI taxonomy): domain Eukaryota; kingdom Metazoa; phylum Chordata; class Actinopteri; order Salmoniformes; family Salmonidae; genus Oncorhynchus; species Oncorhynchus mykiss. The sequence goes on from NC_048589.1 coordinate 39,561,188, forward strand.
TGCAGGGACGTTCTGAGAATGGAAGTGAACATTCCGCCTGTTCTAGATTGCAGGGACGTTCTGAGAATGGAAGTGAACATTCCGCCTGTTCTAGATTGCAGGGACGTTCTGAGAATGGAAGTGAACATTCCGCCTGTTCTAGATTGCAGGGACGTTCTGAGAATGGAAGTGAACATTCCGCCTGTTCTAGATTACAGGGACGTTCTGAGAATGGAAGTGAACATTCCGCCTGTTCTAGATTGCAGGGACGTTCTGAGAATGGAAGTGAACATTCCCGCCTGTTCTAGATTGCAGGGACGTTCTGAGAATGGAAGTGAACATTCCCGCCTGTTCTAGATTGCAGGGACGTTCTGAGAATGGAAGTGAACATTCCGCCTGTTCTAGATTGCAGGGACGTTCTGAGAATGGAAGTGAACATTCCGCCTGTTCTAGATTGCAGGGACGTTCTGAGAATGGAAGTGAACATTCCGCCTGTTCTAGATTGCAGGGACGTTCTGAGAATGGAAGTGAACATTCCACCTGTTCTAGATTGCTGGGACGTTCTGAGAACGTTTTACTATGGTTCCCAGAATGTTGTCATGGGATGTTTTATTAACCTATAATTTGCATTCTCAGAATGTTATTTAAAAGGTAATTAAATGACGTTTTGAGAACATATTTCAATAACACTTAACACTGCTAGCTTAGTTTGGGTTACCTGTTGTGATCTCCAAGCACAGATAGGACATAGGGGTATTAATCATGATGGCACTGCATCAATGTGACTATAACCTATGATCTTCTGCTCTCTATTCCTGGAATTAGTCCACTGCTCTGTTCATTTTAGTCTATTCAAACAGACTCCATTTCAAAGTAAATAATCACTCATTAAGATCAGGTGTGGTCAGTTAGTGGGTGCGGCAAACGCACCTGAACACACTTAACAAGGTAGGATAGAGTTTTGTTGATTGGAGATTCGGGAAGTGTGTTGAATGAGGTCCAGCGGTGAGAGAGACGAAAGAAGCTTTCGAAAGAAGGTTTTCCGACACGAGTAGAAAAGAGTTGAGTCTGGGGGGGGTTGTTGTTTTTTTTTCAGTGTGGTCACTGCTCATGTTCCCAAAATGTTGCCGCCCGGAGGTTATGAGATGGAGTTACGTCTGAATGTCACTGGGCCGCAAGTCAAGTCGGGAGAAGAGGACTATTGGGATAGGCACACAAAGGTGGATTTCTGAAGAGGAATGGAAGGAGGAAGGAGAGGAATGGGGGGGGAGAAATAAGAGGTCGAAGAGAATAGCAGAGGTTGAATTTGAGGAAGGTGGAGATGGGGTGTCAAAGAGGATTGGTGTCATGTGCAAACAGAGTGAGCCGTACACCAGACTGAGTTCTGTAGGTGAAATGGAAGTGAATGAGGGCGAGTTAAGTGAGGTGTGGTGAAGAGTTTGGAAACGGAGCCTGGCGTCAATGGACATGATAAAGAAGAGTCTGGACCAGTAGGAGTGACTTTTTGGGGAGAACCTTTTTGGCAGAACCTTACCTTTTGGCAGAACCATTTGTGGTTTCAGGGTGGGTGGGAAAGGAGTTAGATGCAGTTGAGTCGGTGAAGGTAACCTGTAGTGGACTTGTGATGTTTGTTTCTTCTGACCAGAGGGAGCAGGCGGTCCATGTCATTCAACTTGGGGGTCAAGATCTGTTTCTTGCTTTGCTCTTAGGAACGGGGCACCATTGAAAGTAGTGATTTTTCTGGGGTAGTGTGGAGGTGGAGCAAACGAAGTTTAAATTCCTGGCGTTTGGTGCGACACAGATCCGGTGGTGAAACAGGAGTCACTGTCAGTCTTTTTGAGTCAGAGTCTCTACCTGACAATGTCATGTTTGGCTATATATCAGTTATCCTGTTAGAGCCTTTTGTGCTGAATCCACTGCCCTGTTTCAGGTGTAACATTTCTGGTCATGTCATAGCAGTTGGTAGGAGGGAGATCCCAATCAAGATGAGGGAATGGGATGGAGGATTGTGTTCTTTCGGTGGATACAGTTGTGACAACTGTAGAAGTGCCCTGGTTGCTTGTCATCAGAAGTGTCTGGTGAGAGAGAGAGGCAGGTTGAGGTGGCTAGAGTCAGAAGTGCAGAAGGTGTCATACTGAGGCAGTGAAGAAAGTAGAGGATGGGGTCAAGGATCCTAAGAGGATCCCTGTGAGTAGATCTGTGCCAGCACAGAGGGATTTGGCCAATGAGTGATATATGATTCAGAAAGGTTGGTTTCCATCTGTGCCACAGAAATGGAATGTAAATCACAGAAAATAGATGTTGTAGTGGCAGCTGCGTAGAACTATTTGGCTATACGAGATTTGACTTCAGAATAGTTCCAGGGTGTGTTGACTGGTGGTGTCCCGTGTTTTGACTGAGTGTGTGGTTAGTTGGCAGGGTGTTTTAGTGTTTCTTTTATTTATTTTTTCCCCCATTATGTATCACAAAGTATAATGGATTTATACTATAGCCCAGTTGGGGGTGGTAATACAACATTGGATGCCGCAGGGCACCATCAGAGAGTCGGGGCCATGTTCCCCACTGGGCCAAATGGGACGTGGAACGGCGCCACTGTAATGTAATTGGAGTCATGTGCAGGGGAACCTACTCACCTGATTTGCCATCAACATGTTATATTTGTCTTCACCGTAGGGCCGGCTGGAGAGTTCAAAGAAAACACGGAAGAACACCAAGTCTTACTACTCAAAGGTCTGCGTTTCCTGTCTTCTCACACATGGAACATATTTAAACCACAGTTCAGAATCTGGACAGAATTCAAACCAATGTAGATAACCGACATCACTCAGCAGTTTCATTTTAGAATGTTACTTCCTGCTTGCCTTGCTTCAGGGGGCAGAACAACACCCAATGACAAACAATACCTTGATTCTAGCAATGTTATGAAAAAGAACACGTGATTTTATGACGCATGCACACCCATCAGGCTAATGGCATTAACCTGCATGCTGGACTCGGTCCAAGAGATACACTGAGTGTACGAAACAAAATATTGCGTTTTGCCCCGAGAACAGCTTTAATTCATCGGGGCGTGGACTCGACAAGGTGTCAACTGTTGAGTGTGAAAATCCCAGCACAAAAAAAAACATAATTGAGTAGTAGTGTCCAACCTTATGTTGTGTTATGTGTTATGAAATGCACTTGTTAGATTCCACAAGAATCCACAATAATTGTTTTTACCTTTATCTAGGCAAGTCAGTCAAGAGCAAACTCTTATTTACAATGACGGCCTAACCCTAACCCGGCCAATTGTGCGGATACAGCCTGGATTCGAACCAGGGTCTGTAGTGACACCTCTAGCACTGTGGTTTTGTGCTTTAGACCTCTGCGCCACTCGGGTGCCCAAAAGTCTCCAGTGAAATGTCTGAAATGTATCGAACATTTAACTCTGAAACAGAACCAACCCCTCAAAAGGACCAACCAGTTGAAATGTATTGGACATCTAACTGTGAAACAGAACCAACCTCTCAAAAGGACCAACCAGTTGAAATGTATCGGACATCTAACTGGGAAACAGAACCAACCTCTCAAAAAGGACCAACCAGTTGAAATGTATCGGACATCTAACTGGGAAACAGAACCAACCTCTCAAAAGGACCAACCAGTTGAAATGTATCGGACATCTAACTGGGAAACAGAACCAACCTCTCAAAAGGACCAACCAGTTGAAATGTATCGGACATCTAACTGGGAAACAGAACCAACCTCTCAAAAGGACCAACCAGTTGAAATGTCGATTCAACATGTTGCAGCAGGATTATTTCTGAGAAAGTTACTGTGAAAAATCCAGACTAAATAGAAGCTAGACTATCATTCTGGAGGGCTTACTGGCTCATTTTGCTGTAGACTTTCATAGCAAGAGATGCCTGTTATGACTGAGCAGTATTGTAAATCCTACTGTGCACTTGATTAGGTGCATTAACTTGACTTATTAATTAGCATTCAGGACCCAAACTATCTGATTATTATGGCCAGAGGCTTTTTGCCTTTTGGTAGGCCGTCATTGTAAATAAGAATTTGTTCTTAACTGACTTGCCTAATTGAATAAAGGTTAAGTAAATATAGCACACCCCATTGGGCCTCATGGTTTAAATACCACACAGTTGCAACTGTTTCTTAATGTGACCAACAATGGAGAACACTAGTAAGTTCATAAAAAGTTTAGCCTGTTTCCTAGGAATTAATCATAAACCTCAACCTGATGCTGATTTTATATCAATTTCACATGTAGATAAAGGAAGAAGAAAACCAAAAGGAATGGAGAAAGAAACTGAAAAAAAGAGGCACCGATTCACCCCTGGAGATGAGGATCTTATTATTTCAGGGGTACTTGTGCACTGGGAGGACCTCTTCGGCGCCCAGGCCCACATTCGCCCCCGGGGGTCAAAGACGGCAACCTGGAACACCATCGCTGGGACCTTGACCTCGGCTGTGGCGAGATGTGGTGACGATGTCCGGAAGAAGTACAATCTCATACGGAGCCAAATCAAGCAAAAGGTTTCTTCTATCCGGACATTGTCTGGTGGGGGGCCCAACACCGTGCCGGCGCTGACCGACCTGGAGCAGCAACTTTTCTCCCGAATGGCAGAGACCGAAGCTGGTGTAGTGCCTGTTGATTTGGGATTTGGTGAGTGCTAATCTTGTAATTATAATTAAGATATAATTACATCATACTAATATATTATACATTAGGCCTATATACGGTATATTTCAGTTAAATACCTCACATTATACAATATTGAATTATGTATTGTTTGGTTTAAATTGGACTTAAAAAAAAAAGTAATCTAACATAATTAATTGAAGTTGCTGTTTGACATTTGCCTTAACCAGGCCTTCTTGTAGATTGGCCCTATCATATGTGCTACAAAGCAAGTGTATATCCAGATCAATTACATGAATTACTAAGAAATGTATATTTCGAAAACCCTGCTTCTGATTGGGGTTTAATGTTGATTTGCTCTACATAGATTGACAGAATGTAGGCCTACTGCTTCTGATTGGGGTTTAATGTTGATTTGCTCTACATAGATTGACAGAATGTAGGCCTACTGCTTCTGATTGGGGTTTAATGTTGATTTGCTCTACATAGATTGACAGAATGTAGGCCTACTGCTTCTGATTGGGGTTTAATGTTGATTTGCTCTACATAGATTGACAGAATGTAGGCCTACTGCTTCTGATTGGGGTTTAATGTTGATTTGCTCTACATAGATTGACAGAATGTAGGCCTACTGCTTCTGATTGGGGTTTAATGTTGATTTGCTCTACATAGATTGACAGAATGTAGGCCTACTGCTTCTGATTGGGGTTTAATGGCCATATGGAATGTAGGCCTACTGCTTCTGATTGGGGTTTAATGTTGATTTGCTCTACATAGATTGACAGAATGTAGGCCTACTGCTTCTGATTGGGGTTTAATGTTGATTTGCTCTACATAGATTGACAGAATGTAGGCCTACTGCTTCTGATTGGGGTTTAATGGCCATATGGAATGTAGGCCTACTGCTTCTGATTGGGGTTTAATGTTGATTTGCTCTACATAGATTGACAGAATGTAGGCCTACTGCTTCTGATTGGGGTTTAATGTTGATTTGCTCTACATAGATTGACAGAATGTAGGCCTACTGCTTCTGATTGGGGTTTAATGGCCATATGGAATGTAGGCCTACTGCTTCTGATTGGGGTTTAATGTTGATTTGCTCTACATAGATTGACAGAATGTAGGCCTACTGCTTCTGATTGGGGTTTAATGGCCATATGGAATGTAGGCCTACTGCTTCTGATTGGGGTTTAATGTTGATTTGCTCTACATAGATTGACAGAATGTAGGCCTACTGCTTCTGATTGGGGTTTAATGTTGATTTGCTCTACATAGATTGACAGAATGTAGGCCTACTGCTTCTGATTGGGGTTTAATGTTGATTTGCTCTACATAGATTGACAGAATGTAGGCCTACTGCTTCTGATTGGGGTTTAATGTTGATTTGCTCTACATAGATTGACAGAATGTAGGCCTACTGCTTCTGATTGGGGTTTAATGTTGATTTGCTCTACATAGATTGACAGAATGTAGGCCTACTGCTTCTGATTGGGGTTTAATGGCCATATGGAATGTAGGCCTACTGCTTCTGATTGGGGTTTAATGGCCATATGGAATGTAGGCCTACTGCACGAGATCCATCAAAGTTCCAAAGAGGGAACTCTGCTAGTTTAAGTCTGCGACCCATTTAATGCATAGAAACTGGCATAATTAGACAATGTAATTAATGGTATTATTACACATACAGCAATTCACCAGCAGAGGGCGGTAATTTGTAGTTTCACAAAATTGTCATTTAGAAAATGCTCTTATCCAGAGAGGCTCACAACAGCAATTAGGGCCAAGTGCCTTACTCAAGGGCACATCAACTGATGTATCACCAATTCGGCTCAGGTATTCAAAACGGCGACCTTTCGGTTACTGCCCCAAAGCTCTTAACCGCTAGCTTACCTGCTGGCCACGCTCATAAATGCTTTTAAAGTCACCATTGGCCTCATGGTGAAATCCCTGATCAGTTTCCTTCCTCTCCGGCAACTGAGTTAGGAAGGACGCCTGTATCTTTGGTGTGACTGGGTGTATTGATACACCGTCCAAAGTGTAATTAATAACTTCACTATTTTATCCCTTTTAGATGTGTTTGTGTGGTGTCATGAGTCGCCTATATGAGGCAAAGCAAAGTTTACATTTCACTGAGCCACACAACCTTTATTACATTTCATAAAGACAGTATTAAATGAGTACCTGATGAATGGAAAGGACAGAACACACTCCAGGAATAATTTAAGTGTATTCTATATTTGGATTAAAAAACAATACCACAATGGTTTACCAACGGAAAACATGACAATTTAAACTAAATAATTTCAACAAGAAGTGATAAATAATATAAAATATCTGAAATAATATTGACCGAATCCTCTTGTCCAGGTCTCTCTCAGGGAGAAATCTCCAGCTCTGGTCCCCCACCAACACCAGAGGGAACTGTGGAGTCAGCTTTACCCTCTGTCACCATGGAGGAGCTACCCTCCACCTCACCATCAACACCTTGGCCAGCACCAACAGTGCCACCCCAACCCATCACCTCCCGTCCTGCACCAGCTCACTCTGGCTCTGCTCCCCAACCCATCACCTCCCGTCCTGCACCAGCTCACTCAATCCACTCTCAATCAATGAATCAAATTTATTTTATAAAGCCCTTTTTACATCAGCAGTTGTCACAAAGTGCTTTACAGATACCCAGCCTAAAATCCCAAATAGCAAGCAATGCAGATGCACTCTCTGGCACCGCACCCCAACCCATCACCTCCTGTCCTGCACCAGCTCATTCCATCCACTCTGGCTTTGCTCCCCAACCCATCACCTCCTGTCCTGCACCAGCTCATTCCATCCACTCTGGCTTTGCTCCCCAACCCATTACCTCCTGTCCTGCACCAGCTCATTCCATCCACTCTGGCTTTGCTCCCCAACCCATCACCTCCTGTCCTGCACCAGCTCATTCCATCCACTCTGGCTTTGCTCCCCAACCCATCACCTCCTGTCCTGCACCAGCTCATTCCATCCACTCTGGCTTTGCTCCCCAACCCATTACCTCCTGTCCTGCACCAGCTCATTCCATCCACTCTGGCTTTGCTCCCCAACCCATTACCTCCTGTCCTGCACCAGCTCATTCCATCCACTCTGACTCTACACCCCAACCCATCACGTCTGGCTGGACACCACAAGGCCCCCAAGCCATTCTGCTCCAACAAATCCTGGACACACAAACGCAACAAATCCATGCTACACAGACCGCCCAACACATCCACCAAGCTCTTTATGATTTATTAGAAAAAGCACATGAAACACAGAAGGCACACCTGGATGTGGAGAAGAACCGGCTCCAGCTGGATAGAGAGCGCTTGAGGGTGGAGACAGAGCGCCTGCAGGTGGAGAGGGAGCGCCTCAAGATGGAGAAGGATCGCCTGGGGGAAGGGGAGGCGCTTCGGCAGCTCTCTGTCTCTGGGTCAGTCGCCCTAGAACACCAGACGCCTGTGAGTTCAAGAACTGCCAGTGCCTCAGCCACCTTTCCTCTGGGAACACCATCAGCCTCCATGTCCAGTCCCCTCACATTAATATCACCTACTGCACCACACTTTGATTCCCCATTCCCATTACCGGTAATCACAACCCATTCCACCCAGCCATCACAAACCAGCCCTGCCCCAACCTCTCCTACCTTAACCAGCCCTGCCCCAACCTCTGCTACCTTAACCAGCCCTGCCCCAACCTCTGCTACCTTAACCAGCCCTGCCCCAACCTCCCCTGCCTTAACCGTTCCTGCCCCAACCTCCCCTACCTTAACCGTTCCTGCCCACTCTCTCATCCCTCCAATCTCCAGATCTGTTAAACGGCGAGTTCAGGAGACAGTCCGGCCTTGGTCTGCACCCACTGCTAAGAATCAAAAACATCAATAAACAAATAATGTAACAAGTTTATTTTCTTACAGCCTCTTCACACTTACTACACATTACTCACATGTAATCTTGCGTACTTGCTACGTAGAGAGAGTGGAAGGATGATGGGTCCTCCGGATGTTTAGTTTTCCAGTTCTGTGTAACTGTTCTGTTAGCAACCCTGATCTGTTAGCAACCCTGATCTGTTAGCAACCCTGATCTGTTAGCACGTAGTGAGTCACTCAGTCATGGAGCAGGAGAGGAGGATCGGGCTGCCCGGGAGGAAAGGGGACAGTTGGAGTCGAAGGGAGGAGAGTCGGGTTGAAAAGGCAGTCAAGAGACAGAAGGGATGATTTCACAGAAGGAAGAGTAGTGGGAGAGAAGAGTAGTGGGAGAGAAGAGTAGTGGGATAGAGTAGTGGGAGAGAGCGAAGATTGCATCGGTGGTCTCATTTTGTGAGCTTGGGTGGCCTAAACACTTCGCGCCTGAGCCGAACAGTCAGAGCGGGTCTCACTGACTTTGAATGTGAATTTGCGCCAGCTCATCCAACCAGAAAAGCAGGCTGTTCCATCTTGGTAAGGGGTCTTGCCGTTGCCCACTGGTCATCCAAATACTCAATATAAATGATTGACAACAATTGTGCAATTTTTTATTTATTTTAAATACAGGCTCATGGGCAGCCGGCCGTGTCATTTATTTTATACACACAATGCATTCGGAAAGTATTGAGATCCCTTGACTCTTCCCACATTTTGTTGCAGCCTCCAAAAATGTATTAAATATTGTTTTCCCCTCAATCTACACACAATACCCTATAATGACACAGCGAAAACAGGTTGTTTCTAAAATAAAATAATCTGTAATACCTTATTTAGTATTCAGACCCTTTGCATCATGTTTCCATCCATTTTTTTTAGAAACATCAAGGATGAAGTCCACCTGTGGTAAATTCAATTGATTGGACATGATTTGGGAAGGCACACACCGGTCTATACAAGGTCCCACAGTAGATGTCAGAGCAAAAACTAAGACATGCGGTTGAAGGAATTGTCCGTAGAGCTCTGAGACAGGATTGTGTTGAGGAACAGATCTGGGGAAGGGTACCAAACACATTTATGCAGCATTGAAGATCCCCAAGAACACTGCCTCCGTCATTCTTAAATGGGAGACGTTTGCAACCACCAAGACTCTTCCTAGACCTGGCCGCCTGCCCAAACTGAGCAATCGGGGTAGAAGGGCCTTGGTCAGGGAGGTGACCAAGAACCCGATGGTCACTTACAGAGCTTCTCTGTGGAGATGGTTGTCCTTCTGGAAGGTTCTCCCATCTCTGTAGCACTCCACTAATCAGGCAATCCTGTCTCAGAGCTCTATGGACAATTCCTTCAATCACATGTCTTAGTTTTTGCTCTGACATCTACTGTGGGACCTTGTATAGACCGGTGTGTGCCTTCCCAAATCATGTCCAATCAATTGAATTTACCACAGGTGGACTTCATCCTTGATGTTTATGGTTGAGTGGCCAGATGGAAGCCAATCCTCAGTAAAAGGCACATGACAGCCAGCTTGGAGTTTGCCAAATGGCACCTAAAGGACTCTCAGACCATGAGAAACTACATTCTCTGGTCTGATGAAACCAAGATTGAACTCTAACTTTAATGCCAAGTATCACGTCTGGAGGAAATCTGGCACCATCCCTACGGTGAAGCGCAGTGGTGGCAGCATTATGCTGTGGGGTGTTTTTCAGAGACATGGACTGGGAGTCGAGGGAAAGATGAACGGAGCAAAGTACAGGGAGATCCTTGAAAACCTGCACCAGATTGTTCAGGACCTCAGACTGCTGCGAAGGTTCACCTTCCAAGAGGACAACAACCCTAAGCACACAGCCAAGACAACGCAGGAGTGTCTTCGTGAGAGGTATCCGAATGTACTTGAGTAGTCCAGACATGAACCCGATCAAACATCTCTGGAGAGACCTGAAAATAGCTGTGCAGTGACGCCCCACACCCAACCTGACAGAGCTTGAGAGGATCTGCAGAGAAGAATGGGAGAAACTCCCCAAATACACGTATGCCAAGCTTATAGCGTCATACAGAAGAAAACCCAAGGCTGTAATTGCTGCCGAAGGTGTTTCAACAAAGTACCGAATAAAGGGCATGAATACTTATTTAAAATGTAATATTTCCGTTTTTTTATTTTCATAAATTTGCAAACATTTCTACAAATCTGTTTTTACTTTCATTAGAGGGTATTGTGTGTAGATTGATAAGGGGGAAACCATTTAATCCATTTTAGAATAAGGTTGTAACGTAACAAAATGTGGAGAAATTCGAGTCTGAATACTTTCCGAAAGCACTTTATCGGTTTGGGCTTCTTGTGGTCAATTTGCAGTCGTTCCGGCCCCCTGACCATCTGCTCAATAAATAAATTGTCCCGTGTCCGCATCTAGTTGATGATCCGTGATGTGTGCCTTTGCATCTGTAATTTAAAGAACACTCACACCGAATGTCAGCACTATTGTGTTGATTGATTGATTCCAGGGAAAATATTTTTGTTTAAAAAAGCCTAGGTTTCCTAGTCACCCGAAGTGTGACTAAAAACCAAAATGTTCGCGCATTCAGATTTTCTCAAAACATAAATAAATGGGCGTATTTTAGGCTATAAAACATGACGTTTCCCCTGGCCATGTCCAGATGGGTTCAGAGTTCAGTCTTCTCTAGACTACCTGCAGCTCTGCTTGTTATCCAGTGCTGGTCCTTGCCATTCTGAGACTCATTTTCGTTTCTGAATAAAAGTATAAAGTACGCATTTTCCGGATGTTGAAATCAGGGTCATTTTCGGTTCTGAAAAGTTGAAAAGACGTCATTTTTAGAGGTCTATGTTTGGGATAAATTAAGGCTGGTTCAGACCGAACAAAATCTGAACCAAACTTCTATGATTTGTTCAGATTTGGACTGCACAAAAAAAAAGACATCAGCTTCGGTCGGTGCGTAACAGCTACAAGAGGCCGTTCACACGGTCCCAGAAACCCCGGGACTGAGTGTCTTTAATGTATCAAGCAAGATATGGAGCCCTGCCCATGTCTCCTTGCTTAATATTAAAGGTCGTCTTTTGTGCCTACAACTCAGTGCAACGATTTCGATGTTAAGGTAGACATGTTTTATTTATTTTTTTTAGAAACTTTCGTTTAAGGGAATAGTTTAGCTCCCCTATACTTTAGCATATCTATTGAGACATATTGCAGACTTGTTGAAAATGATGTTCGTAATTAAGTACAAACATGAGTACAAATCTTTCCATAGTTTAACTCAGGATGAAAAACAAGCTTTGCTTGATTTTCCGTTACGTCAGTCCTTACCCGCCCTGCTGATAAGGGTGGGTCGGTTGTACTCATGGATAGGACAGTTTGTGTAAATAAGGGTCATAGACAACTGCTTGACAACACCTTTTACAAGAAACTCAGATCTTAGATGGGTATTTAAGTTCTGGTCAGATCACCAACAACAAAAAAACAACAACTTTTTGTCTATTCATCAACACCTTAAAATTGCCATTTTCTATACTTTGCCGAAATTACACAAGAGTGTTACTTATCCTCCAGGGCGCCCTATTGTCTTAAAGGACACCAGCAGTATGATCTCTATTATTGCACCTCTTGATCCTCTCCCTGATAATACTTTGTTAGTTACTTTTGATGTCGAGTCTTTATACACGAATATTCCACACGGGGGCGATATTGAAGCTGTGGAACTTTTTCTTCTGCAACGTGACCCTAATGAATTACCTTCCAGTGCATGCATTATAACATTGGCTGAAATAGTACTCACACACAACTACTTAATGTTTCTAAATAATTTCTTTATTCCGACGAAGGGTACTGCTATGGAATCCCCTATGGCTCCTAACTATGCTGATTTGTATGTGGTTTACATGGAGAAAGTCAATTTTCAAACCTCTCAACAACAACAAAAATATTGCCTAAAATCATTTGGAAACGGTACTTTTGATATTTCTGGTCTCTGGAAGGGTGATGCAAAACAGCTCCATGCATTTCTTAACTCTTGTTCTGATCACCGTGGCCTCCAACTGCTCTTAAATGCAAGTAAAACTAAATGCATCACTATTCTGGACGGTTCTGACTTAGAATATGTGGACAACTACAAATACCCAGGTGTCTGGTTAGACTGTAAACTCTCCTTCCAGACCCATATCAAACATCTCCAATCCAAAATTAAATCAAGAATCGGCTTCCTGTTTCGCAACAAAGCATCCTTCCCTCATGCTGCCAAACATACCCTCGTAAAACTGACTATCCTCGTCTTCGACGATGTCATTTACAAACTAGCCTCCAACACTCTACTCAGCAAATTGAATGCAGTCTGTCACAGTGCCATCCGTTTTGTTACCAAATCACCTTATACCACCCACCACTGCAACCTGTATGCTCTAGTCGGCTGGCCCTCGCTACATATTTGTCGCCATACACACTGGCTCCAGGTCATCTACAAGTCCATGCTAGGTAAAGCTCCGCCTTATCTCAGTTCACTGGTCACGATAACAACATCCATCCGTAGCACACGCTCCAGCAGGTGTATCTCACTGATCATCCCCAAAGCCAACACCTCATTTGGCCGCCTATCCTTCCAGTTCTCTGCTGCCAGTGACTGGAACGAATTGCAAAAATCGCTGAAGTTGGAGACTTTTATTTCCCTCACCAACTTTAAACACCAACTATCTGAGCAGCTAACCGATCGCTGCTGCTGAACATAGTCCATCTGTAAATAGCCCACCCAATCTCTGTTGTTGTTTGTGTCGCACTGCTTTGCTTTATCTTGGCCAGGTCGCAGTTGTAAATTAGAACTTGTTCTCAACTGGCCTTTCTGGTTAAATAAAGGTGAAATAAAAAAATAAATAGTATGACTAAATGCAGTACACAGTATTGGGAGCACAGAGAGGACGTCTGGCTGGCTGTATTCTACTGTCTGAGATGAGATTACTAAGTTTAAGGATTGAAAAATAATAAAGTCATCAAATAAATAGTAAGTAATATACCCAACTGAAATATTGTATTATTTCACAGTAATTTCCTATTGACGTCTAACCAATGTGGACCTGATTGAGCCAACGGAATATTTTCAATGTTTTGGTAATTGAATGTTCACTATTTTTGCCTTTTGGGATTTCCATTAAAAAAGCTCTAAAATAAATGTCATTATTTCATAACGCTTTTAAAAAATCTAAAATTGAAAACCCTGATACATTTTTTTATAAATCGAACCAAAACCGAACCAACCTCAAAAAACACTAACCGTTCAGCGCTACTCATTAGACAGCGGTATAATGTCAAAATATGTTCGTTACTCACCAAGAATGGAGTTTCGCTGAGCTACCATCTTCATTTGCTCAGGTTAAGCCCAGTATGTAGGTCTTTTAAATATACAAGCAACCCCCAAAAAATGCCTGTTCGGCACCTCCAATCGCTCATTACTGCCATGCACAGGTTGGAAGTGTACATCGTCTCAATATATTGAGGTCCTGAAGAGGCATTTTTTTTTGGTTTGTTTGTACATTAGACCCTTTTTGGAAGTACACTGAACAAAAATTATATATGCAACAATTTCAAATATTTTACTGAGTTAAAGTTCATATAAAAAGGAAATCTGTCAATTAAAATGCATTTATTCGGCCATAATCTATGGATTTCACATGACTGGGAATACAGATATCTGTGACCAACAGATGCCTAAAAAAAAGTAGGGGTGTGGATCAGAAAACCAGTCAGTATCTGGTGTGACCACCATTTGCCTCATGCAGCGCCGCACATCTCCTTCGCATATAGTTGAGCCGACTGTTAATTGTAGCCTGTGGAATATTGTTCCACTCCTATTTAATGGCTGTGTGAAGTTGCTGGATATTGATGGGAACTGGAACACGCTGTCGATCCAGAGCATCCAAAACATGCTCAATGGGTGACATGTCTGGGGAGTATGTAGGCCATGCATTATCATACTGAAACCGGAGGTCTGGGTGGAGGATGAATGGTACAACAATTGGCCTCAGGATCTTGTCACGGTATCTCTGTGCATTCAAACTGCTATCGATGGGGCACTCGGTTCACAACGTTGACATCAGCAAACTGCTCGCACACATGTCTGTCTGGCACAGTTGAAACCGGATTAATCTGTGAAGAGCACACTTCTCCAGCATGCCAGTGGCCATCGAAGGTGACCATTTACGACACCGAACTGAATTCAGGTCAATACCCTGGTGAAGACGACAAGCTTCCCTGAGGGGCTTTCTTACAGTTTGCAGAAATTATTCGGTTGTGCAAACCCACTGTTTCATCAGCTGTCCAGGTGGCTGGTCTCAGACGATGCCGCAGTTGAAGAAGCTGGATGTGGAGGTCCTGGGCTGGCGTTAAACAGCTCTAATAGACATTTCTTCAGTCAGCATGCCAATTACATGCTCCCTCAAAACTTGAGACATCTGTGGCATTGTGTTTTGTGACACAACTGCACATTTTAGTGGCCTTTTATTGTCCCTGGCACAAGGTGCACCTGTGTAATCTTGCTGTTTAATCAGCTTCTTGATATGCCACACCTGTCAGGTGGATGGATTATCTTGGCATGAAGGATACATGCTCAGTAACAAGGATGTAAACAAATTTGTGCACCAAATTTGAGAGAAGTAAGCATTTTGTGCGTCTGGAACAGACATCTCAACATCAACTGTTCTGAGGAGACTGAGTGAATCAGGCCTTCATGGTTGAATTGCTGCAACAACAAAAAAAAACACTACTAAAGAACACCAATAAGAAGAGTATTGCTTGGGCCAAGAAACACTAGACCAGTTGAAATCACTCCTTTGGTCTGATGAGTCCAATTTGGAGATTTTTGGTTCCAACCGCTGTGTCTTTGTGAGACAGAGTAGGTGAACAGATGATCTTCGCATGTATGGTTCCCACTGTGAAGCATGGAGGAGGTGGTGTGGGGGTGCTTTGCTGGTGACATTGTCAGTGAATTATTTAGAATTCAAAGGGACACTTAACCAGCATGGCTACCACAGTATTCTGCAGCGATACGCCATCCCATCTGGTTTGCGCTTAGTGGGACTATTATTTGTTTTTCAACAGGACAATGACCCAAAACACCTCCAGGCTGTGAAATGGCTATTTGACCAAGAAGGAGAGTGATGGAGTGCTGCATCAGATGCCCTCGTTTCCACAATCACAATCACCCTACCTCAAGCCAATTGAGATGGTTTGGAATGAGTTGGACCGCAGAGTGAAGGAAAAATCAGCCAACAAGTGCTCAGCATATGTGTGAGCTTATTCAAGACTGCTGGAAACCATTCCAGGTGACTACCTCATGAAACTGGTTGAGAGAATGCCACGAGTGTGCAAAGCTGTCGTCAAGGAAAAGTGTGGCTACTTTGAAGAATCAAAAATATTTAGATTTGTTACACACCGTTTTTGGTTACTACATGATTCCATATGTGTTATTTCATAGTTTTGATGTCTTCATTTTTTTTAACGTTTTTTTTTTTAAATAAAGAAAAACCCTGGAATGAGTAGGTGTCTAAACTTTTGACCGGTAATGTATATTAAATCACTAATCGCACAAAATAAATAATCTTCAGAAAAGATTCTCAAAGCAACAAAATAACTAGGGATTTACAATGAAAGACATTTTAGGGATAAGTGGATTAAATTCTTTGAAGTCAGAAGGTATATGTCAAAATGCTCCATTTTGGCACTTTAACAAGTCTTTATTGATTTCAATTCTCCATGTGGTCTATATTACTGGGCACTTCATTTAATATAACAGACTTTTAAAACTCAATATTGGTGCACAATTTCTACTTAAAATACCAAAAAGGCACTCTTTTTGTGGAACGACCCACCTACACGCAACAGAGTCCCTGAAACCAAAAACAATCACCACACAGATGGTAATCACACCTGACCTGGATGTATGTCTTGTTTTACAGAAGAAAAGCAAACCATTCAAGTCAATCAGACACAATTCACAGGATGCTGAGATTATATCCAAACAGGAATGAGGTCGTTAGACACTGTTCACCATACAATTGTAGATCAATCAAGGTGATGGGTTCATCTTTAAATCAACATTCATCAAGAGTGAGTCGATTTACAGAACAACGACTGCACGCTCAAACATCTATTGGCTCTTGGACAACAAGTCCCTACATGATGTCTACATTACTTCATCATTCAGAACTTGGTGGTCAGAAATGCTCTGGCGAATCTAGCTGCTGGGTCATTGTTTGTTTGTGTGTGTGTGTGCGCAAAATCTCGTTTCCAACTCATTCCATCACTTTCGCATGAGAAGAGTGCAATATCACATTTATGTTACAAATAAAAATGACTAAAATCTGAGTAATTCTTTATAGTATTCGTGTGATTCACACGCATGCTGAACTTTGACCCGTGGTAGGGGAAGAAAGGAAGAAGGAAGATGGGGCAAGAACGAGATGTTTGTTAGGAGAACTGCAATATTATCATAAGGAGACTTATACGGAGGAGGAATGGAGGGAAAAAGAGGGGCAGAGGAGGTCGAAGAGGGTGAGCTTGAAATCGGCGGGAGATGGTTTGTCGAAGAAGAATGGTGGCACGTGTAAACAGAGTGAGCCATACGCCGGATCGAGGTCTGGAGGCAAAATGGAAGTGAGTGAAGGCGAATGATCGAAGTTAGCAGGTGTGGTGATGTTCTCGGAGCCCGAGGCTTGCACAGATGGTCAGGATAAATATAAGTCTGAATATTTGTGGAGAAAATAGACCCCATCCATGCCTTTTGGCTGATCCATATGTGGTTTCAGAGTGGGTGAAAATTAAGTTTGGTGCTGTGGAATCGGTGAAGGTAACCCGAAGTGATCTTGTGATAATTGTTTGTGTTTCTGCCGGGGGAGAAGGCGCTCCATGCCAAACAAATGTGGAAAAGAGATGCCGTTGATTACTGGGGTAGCGGTAAATGTGACAGTGGACCAACTGAAGGGGAAGATTCCCGGTGTTTGTGATGCTCTTTGTTTGGTGTGATGCAGACAGGGTGGTATGAGTTGTAAAACAGAAGTAATTATTTGTTCTTTTTAGTTTTGCTGTTGAGTCTTTGCCCGACAAAGTGTACTTCGGATATTTCAGTTATCCCCTATGAGCTGTTGTGCCGAATCCATTACGTTGTTACAGGTGTCAAGCTTATGGGCACGTGGCATCGGGGTGTAGGAGGGAGATGTGAGAAGTGTGCAGAAGGACACGAGACAAAGGAATGTGTAGTATTGGAGAAAGAAGAGAAAGTGTTCATTGTAGGGGTGCCCATGGGGCTGGGGATCAGAAATGTCTGGTGCGAGAGAGGCAGGTTGAGGTTGCCAGGGTTAGAATAGTGCAGAAGGTGTTTGATGCTGAGGAAGATGGGTAAATGGGGAGGGGTCCTGAGAGGGTTCATGTGAGTAGTAGAGCTGTGCCAGTACCGAGGGATAGGCCAACGATTGATATATGCTACAGTAAGATTTACTTTTTAGCATTCATAGCAATGGTTATAAACCGTACCGCAGGTCGCAGAAAATAGAGGTTCTTGTGGCAGCTGCTGAGAAGTGTGTGGGTGTACGAGATTTGACGTCAGAAGAGTTACGGGGTGTGTTGAGTGGTGGTGTCCCCGTCCTTCCAGGCGTTGGTCCTGAGGTAGGACTAGATAGGTTTAAATAGTGGAATAGGGTGGTGGGTTTTTAATTAGTGTACGTTTAGATGGTAGGGTATTTACGTTTTCATACGGGATTTATACATAACAGCGGAAATTAGTTTGGGGTTGGATGTGTTGTGATTTTTCTTCAACATGCTGCAGGCCGCTATAAAGGGTAATCTAATACAAGACTATTAAAGGCCCAGTGTAGCACCCTAACTTCCCGCTGAAATGGATATATGGCTCAATCTAGTTGTAGGCGGTAATGCAACATTCATTGGATGCCAATCGCCATTTAACCTCATCCAAGAAGAAAAATACCCTCCCGGACAACAGGTGGCGTGTGTCTACATTAAATGAAGTTTGACAAAACGGCTAGTATGTCGAGAAAGAAAACGAGGAAGTTGCTATTGCGTTTGTTCTGGTTCTTATTTTAGAGGAGATGTTAGGTCATAAATAGAATTTAAACATTTAACAATAACTTCAACCAGTCCACAAAAAAAAAAAAATATCTGATACTTTTTTTTTGCGAAACAAGGCCTCAGGTAAGAACCCGCCGGGTTGCAGGGCAAATGGCCAGGGAAGGCCTCGCTAGCGTTTGAGACTCAACTATTAGCTAAAGCTAACAAATAATGCATTGCTAAACAATGTCGCCGCATAACGTTGTTTCCCCCCTGCAAGTAAGCAACATAAGGAAATATGTAACGTTAGCAAGCTGAAACCAAATATTATGTAGCTGCTTAGCTAGCTAGCGAAATATGTTAGCTAAAACCCTACATAGCTCACGTTAGCCAGCTACCTTGCACATGTAGACTTTATTTCGTTGCTTAGCCACCCAAGGCCCGGGACAGGGAACTAAGTTTGCGTTGCAACATTGAATAAATCAGAAAATATGGGATGTGTTTTTTTTTTTAATCAAGGGAGGTGTGTGCTATATAGCAAGCAAGCCATCAAATTACATAACTGTCGTGCATTTCATACATATTTATTTTACAGGTTAGTCTGGACTTTATTTTGGAACAGTGAGGATAACTATCTATCTTGCAGCTTTCTACCGCTTCTCCACACTGAGCCCAAGACTATACTGACAACATCACTGGGCACCGCAGGAGAAATGGCATCAGTGAAAGACAGCAGTCAAACACTCCTGTTGAATATCATCACGAAAGATGAAGAGGAGGAAGTGAAGATTTGGGAATATGATGATTACCCAGGTAAGAAGAGAGCAGGTTTTATCAACAGCGGTTAGACCTAGTGGTTAGAGCGTTGGGCCTGTAACCGGAAGGTTGCTGGATTGAATCCCCGAGCTGACAAAGTAAAAAAATCTGTCATTCCACCCCTGAGCAAAGCAGTTAACCCACTGTTCCCAGGGCGCCGAAGACGTGGATGTCGATTATGGCAGGTACCCCGCACCTCTCTGATTCAGAGGGGTTGGGTTAAATGAGGAAGACAAGTTTCAGTTCCAAACATTCAGTTAAAAACATTGTTGGACAACTGACCTGATATCCTCCTTTCCCAGTGGTGTTCTGGTCCTCAAGGCCAGCTGGTTTTCCTACTTTCCTTTTAGTCAGTCAGATTCATTAAGTTATTTTTTAGGACACCATTTTTAGGCTGTTGATCGAGCGAGGCAGGGTTAGAGCGGAAGGTTGCAAGTTCAAATCCCCGAGCTGACAAGGTACACAAATCTGTCGTTCTGCCCCTGAACAGGCAGTTAACCCACTGTTCCTAGACCAGTTAACCCACTGTTCCTAGACCAGTTAACCCACTGTTCCTAGATCAGTTAACCCACTGTTCCTAGGCCAGTTAACCCACTGTTCCTAGGCCAGTTAACCCACTGTTCCTAGGCCGTCATTGAAAATAAGAATTGCTTCTTAATTGACTTGCCTAGTTAAATAAAGGTAAAATAAAGATGGCCGCCAACCACTTTGTTACATGGTTTTAGTATTTCCTCAAGTCAATGCAAGATGCACCGTTTTTACATCATTATGTTCTCATTCACACAGGAGCGAGTCCAGAGATGACATCATCAAACAGCAGTCAAACACTGGGCCTGAAAGTCATCATAAAAGAAGAAGAGGAGGAAGACGACGACATTGGGGAATCTGATCACGGTAAGAAGTGAAAGGAAATGTAGCATTATAGTTTCAACCAGAGAAACCTACTTAGCCCCACTTCAATAGTACTCTCCATACACTAGAAGGTTAGTTCTCTATACCCCGTTTTCACTACTGCTTTATTGGACACAATGATTGTGGGTGTAGGCTCGCGAGTGGCGCAGCGGTCTAAGGTACTGTATCTTTTCTTTTTAAATTATTATTTTTGTTTTAAATGTTACCCCTTTTTTCTCCCCAATTTCGTAGTATCCAATTGTTTTTTTAGTAGTTACTATCTGGTCTCATCGCTACAACTCCCGTAGCGATGAGAGGGAGAGACACGAAAGTCAAGAGTCATGCATCCTCCGAAAAACAACCCAACTAAGTCGCACTGCTTCTTAACACAGCGCACATCCAACCCGGAAGCCAGCCGCACCCATGTGTCGGAGGAAACACCGTGCACCTAGCGACCTGGTCAGCGTGCACTGCGCCCGGCCCGCCACAGGAGTCGCTAGTGCGTGATGAGACAAGGATATCCCTATTGGCCAAACCCGGACGACGCTAGGCCAATTGTGCATCGCCCCATGGACCTCCTGGTCGCGGCTGGTTACGACCGGGAGACTCTGGGTTCGAGGCCAGGCTCTGTCGTAACCAGCTGCGACCAGGAGGTCCATGGGGCGATGCACAATTGGCCTAGCGTCGTCCGGGTTAGGGAGGGTTTGGCCAGTAGGGATATCCTTGTCTCATCGCGCACTAGCGACTCCTGTGGCGGGCCGGGCGCAGTGCACGCTGACCAGGTCGCTAGGTGCACGGTGTTTCCTCCGACACATTGGTGCGGCTGGCTTCCGGGTTGGATGTGCTCTGTGTTAAGAAGCAGTGCGGCTTAGTTGTGTTTCGAAGGATGCAGTGCCTTAGACCACTGCGCCACCCGGGAGGCCTAAGGTACTGTATCTCAGTGCTAGAGGCACTGGCCCAGCGTCGTCCGCGTTAGGCAGTCATTGTAAATAAGAATTTGTTCTTAACTGACTTGCCAGATTAAATAAAGGTTAAATAAAAATGAAATAAATTGTGTGGCACCTGTTCTAATGTTGTCATTCACCCAGGAGAGACCTCTAACAACTCTGACCAAGTTGAGACATTTCCTGTATCAGGGAAGAAACATCAGGAATGGAGCAAAGCTAAGGGGTCTCACCACTGCCCACACTGTGAGGAGAGCTTCCCATTCCCATCATATCTTGAAAGACACATTCGAAAACATTCTGGAGAGAAGCCTTATGCCTGCTCTGTCTGTGGGAAGCGCTTTCCTGCATCACATCATCTAACAGTTCATCAACGAGTGCACACAGGAGAGAAGCCTTACCACTGCTCTGACTGTGGGATGAGTTTCTCTCAACTGAGTGGCTTGAAAGGTCACCAACGAACACACACTGGAGAGAAGCCTCACCACTGCCCTACCTGCAGCAAAAGTTTCTCCTATCTGCGAGACTTGCAACGCCATCAGCTGATTCACACAGGAGAAAAGCCTTACTCCTGCTCTGACTGTGGAAAGGGTTTCACCTCACCAAGCCATCTAACAGTTCATAAGAGAGTGCACACTGGAGAAAAGCCCTATAATTGTTCTGAATGTGGGGAGAGTTTCTCTTATGTAGGTAGCTTCAAACATCACCAGAGAATACATACAGGAGAGAAGCCATACTCCTGTCCTGACTGTGAGAAGCGCTTCACCTCGTCGAATCAGCTAAAGGTTCACCAGAGGGTGCACACGGGAGAGAAACCTTTCTGCTGCTCTGAATGTGGGGACTTTTTCTCTCAACAAAGTAACTTGAAATCACACCAGCGAACACACAGGAGAGAAGCCTTACCATTGATCTCACTGTAGCAGACCCTTGTTCTTAACGTACTCACTTCAGTCAGACAATACAGTATGTATGTATCCACCAGAAGCTTTACATATGACTGATGTACATTTTTTCAACATTCAAATCATTCCTTAAGTGGATCAGTGGGCACACAGGAGAGAAGCCGTATCAGTAATGCTAGACCTGCAGGATTAGTTACCCCCATAATGGCATTCATAGAAAAAGTGGGGGACATTCTAAAATGCTTGTGGTGATCTCCAATGGCTTAACCCGACTTAAGGACATTGAATGAAAATGAAAGTAGAGAGAAAACATCTAGGGGTTTAACTGTGTAATGTTGCTAAAGGTGTGTAAAAGGGAAATGGTAAATAATGCATTAAAGGATTGATACATATTTAAATGAACGGTATTAGATGCTATATGGAACTCTTAAAGCTTGTTAAATTACATTTTTTGTTATGTAGGCCTAACTGTATTGGCTATGAGTTATACTGATAATAAAGTCTTTACTCTGAATTCAGATGTTTTTCCCTCTTTGATTTAGGATACATTTCAACAGAAACATACTCTTAAAGTTGCACTGAAGCTAGTAGGGAAATCAATGACCCGTTTGTTTATGTAAATAGATATTTCAGAGTCCGTATGAAAGAGCTGTGAACTCATCTGCGATTGCTCCCATCTAATATTTATTTTTTTCATCTAAAACCTTACCTTTTCATGTTTATAAAGCACCACAACACTTACTGCAGCCATTTGTTTGAAATCTGCTCATACATACAGCAGAAACGGGAGAGGGTGTGGCACACAAAGGAGGAACAGGAGGTTGAACTCTGACCACTGTTTAGGATGTGTTCATACCTTGTAAACTAGCTTTAGCCAGCAAATCCTCAGGTGTACAACAGGATCCAGGGATAGAAACCTCTGGCCATCAACAAGAACAAGGTCATTGATTCAGCTGTCATGCTGAGGAACATTGATGATGTATTGGACAATTACAGGAGTGCTGATCAAAATGACAGTTTTGCCCAGTCAGTAAACCTCCGACTTGAGAATGTTGAAAGAAGATGCTGTGTACCAGAGAACATTCTGGAAGTCCTATTTCGCTACCACTGGAGGTGATCCTGATGAAGGACGATGAAAGGATGATTTGATCATGGTAAGAGCAGGTTTTATCCAGAGCAGTTTGGTCTTTTCAAGTTATTACCTCTAATAAGTCTTGTGAAATTAGCATATGGTTAGTAAACAAAATATTACACTGATTTATTATTGATTCTTATGCCCTCCGCTGCACATGCCACAGCAACATTGTATGCACATTCGCTTAAAGGGACACACCCCAAACTGTGCTGATGTGTTCTGCCTTGCAAAGCATTTCATTTCATTAGGACCAGTTTTATAGCTGAAAATAACATGTACGTTTCGCAGGAGTGCAACTTAAAACCTATAATGTTGTTAGATTTTTCGGCGTAGAAATGCAAAGTATCCAGCAGGAAATGAGACGGCAGGCTGAGGAAAACCAAAAGCTAAGGACACAGATCTCGGAATGTTGTAGGACCAAATGTCCGGTGTTGCTGACATTCTAAATGTCCCGTGTTGCTGACATTCTAAATGCCCCGTGTTGCTGGTGATCTCGAGTTACTGGAGGAACAGGTGAACTAGATTGCTGACATGCTAAGGACCCAGCTTGCTAGTGGGCAAGCAGGTAAGAACATAAGTTGCACAACAATGTAAGTCATTGTTTTAGTCAACGTATTGTAATGAAACAGGCAGGGAGCAGGTCTCGAAACCTCCGGCGCGCGTATAAACCCTAGGTCGTTACAGTATGATTTATTAGGGCTTTAAGTCACAAAATCAAAATGCCTGCTTCGTGCCAATGACGTGTCTTCTTACGACATGATGTGTAAATTATTTTTACCATACGTTTTGTTTCAGGGATGGGTTTTATTTGAATGGTACCAGCCTCCAGCATGGCATTGTTTATTCATCAGAAACACCCGCAAAGTTCGCGAGTCGTGTCTGAGCTGAGCAACATAATAGATCATCTTTGACTACAGCCAAGATGGTGGATACAATAAAATAATTCACTCAGGCCATTTATCATTGAAACAAAATAGTCAGTTTCGGTCAACTTAACAGGGTGTGTCTCCCATAGACCACAATGCAGTAGTACCTGGGTCTGGTCTACTGGTTATTGACTTTAATTGAACCAGACAAAATCCGCGAGTGGAGTGTCTCGCTTTCTCTCCAGTCTCTGGCTACAGCTTTTCATTGTCGACAACACCTGGCTGTCTGAGCAATGGAGCAAATTAAAGTATGGGGCGCAATTTTTTATTTTTTACCAGCAACTGATCACAATCTATTGGATACTTTGTCAAGTTGCACTTATTTTTAGGCTAGTCTGTATACAAAAAAATACAATGTATAAATAGCAAAATTGTATATGCAGCTGCATTTTGGAACCCCGCTCCCCTGTCGCCCCAAGCTGAATGGTTTTCACCACCTTCACTGCTTTGATTGGTGCAGCTAGAAATCAGAAGAATGATTGAACCACCAACCGACTACTGCACCACAGATGGAACAATGAGACCGATATTTCACCGGATGTATAAATGTGAAGCATCCAGTTGGCTTTTCCACTCACTACTAAATATGGTGATGAGAGGAAGCTCAGTGGTCAGCAGTGGGAGAAGATGGAATGCGATGGATTTTGTCTGACATTCTGATAATTGACTAATCGATTAAATATTTGATCTCAACAGTTTTCTGTTCCCAAAAGTAGAATCTGTTATGAACAGAGGACTCAGTTCTGTAGACTTTACCCTTTGCCAAAGTTTAAAAAAAAAAGTGTGTTGTTTAGAGGTGCAAAGGCTAATTGAGTAATTGCACACTTGCACTTCAAAGTAGGCGTTTACCCAACGGAAATACGTAAATACATGCTAGAACACGCCAATAGGATCTCGTGCTTGGCTCTGCCCACTATGGCGCAGTTGTTCGTTTGAAACGACAGGCTGTGGTCTATCTTGGTTTAGTTATAAAAAAATATTCGACTGCACCCTACTAAATCAAATCAAACTGTCACATGCGCTGAATACAACAGGTAGACCTTACCAAGCCCTTAACCAACAATGCAGTTCAAGAAAGAGCTAAGAAAATATTTACCAAACTAAAGTACAAAATAATAGAAAGTAACACAAAATAACAAGGATATATAAAAGGGGTACCGATACTGAGTCAATGTTCGGGCGTACAGGTTAGTCGAGATAATTTATACATGTAACGTGACTATGCATAGATAATAAACAGCGAGTAGCAGCAGTGTAAAAACAAATGTGGGGGGGGGGGGGGGGTCAATGTAAATAGTCCGGGTGGCCATTTGATTAATTCTGTAGCAGACTTATGGCTTGGGTGTAGAAGCTGTTAAGGAGCCTTTCGGACAGAGACTCGGCGCTCTGGTACCACTTGCCGTGAGGTAGCAGAGAGAACATTCTATGACTTGGGTGACTGGAGTCTTTGACAATTTTTGGGGCTTTCCTCTGACACTGCCTAGTATTTAGGTCCTGGATGGCAGGAAGCTTGGCCCCAGTGATGTACTGGGCTTTACGCCCTCTGTAGCGCCTTACGGTCAGATTCTGAGCAGTTGCCATACCAGGCAGTGATAAAACTGGTCCGGATGCTCTCGATGGTGCAGCTGTAGAACTTTTTCAGGATCTGAGAACTAATGCCAAATCTTTTCAGTCTCCTGAGTGGGAAAAGGTGTTGTCGTGCCCTCTTCGACTATCTTGGTGTGTTTGGACCATGATAATTAGTTTGTGATATGGACACCAAGGAACTTAAAACTCTCAACCCGCTCCACTACAGCCCCATCAATGTTAATGGGTGCCTGTTCGGCCTGCCTTTTTCTGTAGTCAAAAATCAGCTCCTTTGTCTTGCTCACATTGAGAGAGAGGTAGTTGTCCTGGCACCCCACTGCCAGGTCACTGACCTCCTCCCTATAGGCTGTCTCATCGTTATCGATAATCAGGTCTACCACTGCTGTGTCATCAGCAAACTTGATGGTTTTGGAGTCGTGCTTGGCCATGCAGTCATGGGTGAACAGAGAGTATAGGAGGGACTAAGCACGCACCCCTGAGGGGCCCCAGTGTTTAGGATCAGCGTGGCGGATGTGTTGTTGCCTACCCTTACCACCTGGGGGCAGCCGGTCAGGAAGTCCAGGATCCAGTTGTAGAGGGAGGTGTTTAGTCCCAGGGTCCTTAGCTTAGTGATGAGCTTTGTGGGCACTATGGTGTTGAACGCTGAGCTGTAGGCAATGAACAGCATTCTCACATAGGTGTTCCTTTTGTCCAGGTGGGAAAGGGCAGTGTGGAGTGCGATTGAGATTGCATCATCTGTTGGGGCGGTATGCAAATTGGAATGGGTCTAGGGTATCCGGGATGATGCTGTTGATGTGAGCCATGACCAGCCTTTCAAAGCCCTTCATAGCTACCGACGTGAGTGCTGCGGGAGGTAAACATTTTGGCAGGTTACCTTTGCTTCCATACACACAGGGACTATGGTGGTCTGTTTGAAACATGTTCTCTCTACTACCGCATGGCAAGCGATACCCAACCCCTCTTTTTACGCTGCTGTTACTCTGTTTAACATATATGCATAGTCACTTTAACTATACATTCATGTACATAGTACCTCAATTGGGCCGACCAACCAGTGCTCCCGCATATTGGCTTACCTGGGCTATCTGCATTGTTTTCTTGTATACAGCTGGATGAATGCGGTCAACCAGCTGATGAGAACTCTCTTGGTAGATAGTGTGGTCTACAGTTTATCATGAGGTACTCTACCTCAGGCGAGCAATAACGCAAGACTACTTTAATATTAGACATCGCGCACCAGTTGTTATTAACAAAAAGACACACACTCCCGACCCTCGTCTTACCAGACGTAGCTTCTCTGTCCTGCTGATGCATGGAAAATCCCGCTAGCTCTATATTATCCATGTCGTCGTTCATCAGTACTGCAGTACACATTTACATACAGTGGGGGAAAAAGTATTTAGTCAGCTACCAATTGTGCAAGTTCTCCCACTTAAAAAGATGAGGCCTGTAATTTTCATCATAGGTACACTTCAAATATGACAAAATGAGAAGAAAAAAAATCCAGAAAATCACATTGTAGGATTTTTAAGTTATTTGCAAATTATGGTGTAAAATAAGTATTTGGTCAATAACAAAAGTTTCTCAATACTTCGTTATATACCCTTTGTTGGCAATGACAGAGGTCAAACTTTTCTGTAAGTCTTCACAAGGTTTTCACACACTGTTGCTGGTATTTTGGCCCATTCTTCCATGCAGATCTCCTCTAGAGCAGTGATGTTTTGGGGCTGTTGCTGGGCACCACTGACTTTCAACTCCCTCCAAAGATGTTCTATGGGGTTGAGATCTGGAGACTGGCTAGGCCACTCCAGGACCTTGAAATGCTTCTTACGAAGCCACTCCTTCGTTGCCTGGGCGGTGTGTTTGCGATCATTGTCATGCTGAAAGACCCAGCCACGTTTCATCTTCAATGCCCTTGCTGATGGAAGGAGGTTTCCACTCAAAATCTCACGATACATGGCCCCATTCATTCTTTCCTTTACACGGATTAGTCGTCCTGGTCCCTTTGCAGAAAAACAGCCACAAAGCATGATGTTTCCACCCCCATTCTTTACAGTAGGTATGGTGTTCTTTGGATGCAACTCAGCATTCTTTGTCCTGCAAACACGACGAGTTGAGTTTTTACCAAAAAGTTATATTTTGGTTTCATCTGACCATATGACATTCTCCCAATCTTCTTCTGGATCATCCAAATGCTCTCTAGCAAACTTAAGACGGGCCTGGACATGTACTGGCTTAAGCAGGGGGACACGTCTGGCACTGCAGGATTTGAGTCCCTGGCGGCGTAGTGTGTTACTGATGGTAGGCTTTGTTACTTTGGTCCCAGCTCTCTGCAGGTCGTTCACTAGGTCCCCCCGTGTGGTTCTGGGATTTTTGCTCACCGTTCTTGTGATCATTTTGACCCCAAGGGGTGAGATCTTGCGTGGAGCCCCAGATCGAGGAAGATTATCAGTGGTCTTGTATGTCTTCCATTTCCTAATACTTGCTCCCACAGTTGATTTCTTCAAACCAAGCTGCTTACCTATGGCAGATTCAGTCTTCCCAGCCTGGTGCAGGTCTACAATTTTGTTTCTGGTGTCCTTTGACAGCTCTTTGGTCTTGGGCATAGTGGAGTTTGGAGTGTGACTGTTTGAGGTTGTGGACAGGTGTCTTTTATACTGATAACAAGTTCAAACAGGTGCCATTAATACAGGTAATGAGTGGAGGACAGAGGAGCCTCTTAAAGAAGAAGTTACAGGTCTGTGAGAGCCAGAAATCTTGCTTGTTTGTAGGTGACCAAATATTTATTTTCCACCAGAATTTGCAAATAAATTCATTAAAAATCCTACAATGTGATTTTCTGGATTTTTTTTCTCATTGTCTGTCATAGTTGAAGTGTACCTATGATGAAAATTACAGGCCTCTCATCTTTTTACGTGGGAGAACTTGCACAATTGGTGGCTGACTAAATACTTTTTTGCCCCACTGTATGTGTTTAGCAGATGTTATTGCAGATGTAGCGAAATGCTACCACACACCATTGATTGACATTCTTTACACATTGGAATCATTTGTCTACCAGACCAATACAATAGTTCTGTCCACTTACTGCGCTACTGATGCACCTTACTGCACTACTGAGGATTCATGTACTTATCCTATTTACATAACTCCTGTACATACTCATCATTCTATGCTGCTACTGCACTTTATTATCCCACTCACTATGCACGTATGTAAACATTGTATATACTATGTACATTTGTTTAAACTGTGTATTATTTATAGCTAATTTCATCTTATATTATTTTATCTGAATGAATTAGTCACCAGGGAGTGCACACAGACGAGAAGCCCGAGTAACTTAAAATGTCACCTGCGAACACATACTTTTGCACTGAGTGTGGGTAGAGCTAATTTTCTCTGGGCAAATTAAAACGTCACTAGTGGTGCTTGTGGTAATCTCCATTGATGGTTTAAGGTCATAAACCCCAAATAGAAAAACTTCAAAGAAGACAAAAAATGAGGGGAATGTGAGTTATTTTTGTAAAGTGTGTTAAATAATACATACGTGTTAATAGATATTTGCTATATGGAACTCTGAAGTTTGGTCAATCTTGTAACACTTTTATAAACACGGTGTGGCTCAGTTGGTAAACCACGGTGCTTGCAACGCCAGAGTTGCGGGTTTGATAACCACGTAGGCACTCGCTGCTGCAAGTCGCTCGTGATAAGAGCTAAATGAATAAAAATGGGAATGTATATTGTATAATAGCTAACAATAACCTGAATCAATACTAATAACGCATTATAAAGTATGGCAATGACTAAGTGAATACATTTCTTATGAAAGTAACATCCAATAAGTAAGTTTCCCCAGATAGAGCTGCACCTTTTGTATGTTTGTCCTCTCATATAAAATGAAGTATTTGTATCTAAAGGCTTTTATCAGGTTTAAGAATTTGATGTCTATATTTTTTTGTTATGTAACTTTTGGACAACACTAGTATAGGCTTTGCCATTTATCTCGTCATTGGTGGGCGTGATTTAGAGGACTACTTCATGACGTGAATACTGACTCCTGGCTTTTATTGTGGACTGTTCCTCATTTCCGTGACCCGGAAGTACTATTATATTGTTGCTGATAAAACGCTAATGCCCTCCACCATCTTTGGGTCCAACTATGGACACATTTGTACTACTGATAAAGCTTCATAAATGCTCAAAATGTTTAAATGGTGAGCTATTTACCTAGCGACTTACAGTCTTGTGCAAAACTGTGCTTGAAATGTATCGATTCGATATTAATTTGATGCACCCTAGCTAGTTAGATAGCCAGAGAACCTAGGTAACGTTAGTATTTATTGTGATCAAAACGACATGGGACTTGCTTAATTATATATTTGTATAAATGTAAAGACATTTTTTGTTTTGTTAACAAAATGATGTAGCTTAAAATCGTAACATAGGCATATTGTTAAAATGTTGTCATGGGAGACGCATTTCAATTTCCTGCATTGTTTTACCGCATGCATTTGATGGTATTGCATATTAGAATATACCTTTAACTCAAAAGTTACTGTGTCCTCCTTTGGAGTGGTAAAGAGCCTTACCTCGTGCTTATATGCTGCCGGTGTGTTTGAGTGTACCGACTACCTTCTAAGTTCATAGCGTAGGCTTACATTGAAGACAGCGAGGACCTCAACCTGCTCCTCTCCTTCAATGCTGGAAGCACCACTTGGATTGATCTTCATGTGAGCCCTGCCACATATTTGCAACATGAGTAGGAAACATAAAATCGAGATAGGGGAAACGTTGTTGGGTGACATCGAACTGATTTTATGGTCTTTAACTGAGGACAATGTACTTTACCTGTTTGAACGTTGTGGAATAAATGGATCTGCTCATTGGGTAAAATAAGAAGAATATTGTGAAAATGTTGATTTACTGGAACCAACTAACCAGGGAATGTCTCGGTTACACAAACTGAAGGAAGACATCTAAGGAATACAGAATGAGGAGGGAGGGGCTTGGTTTCTCAGCAACAGGCTGGAGGTAAAGTCAACTCCACCGTGACTCATACCACAGCAGAGTGAGAGGGGTGAGTAATCTGTCATAAAGACTTAAATTGACAGGATATTAGAAAGATGAGCACAACTTCAGAAGCCTAGAACATCCACTTGTAAATGGACTGAGAAGGAGATGTTGGGAAGTAGAAATGATTCAACCGTTTAAACTCGAGTGGGAAACCCATTAGTAGGGCATATTGATTTCCTTTTGTGTTATATATATGTTTATTTTAGGAGATTTAGGACTTGCTTAGCCTGCCGCTGTCCTTCCAAACTGAGACAGCCTACAGAGTCACTGGGTCCTTGTTGTAACAGTAGAGCCCAGAGTGTACAGCAGGCTCCAGAGATGGCATCTTGGCCAACTCTTTAAGAGGTTAACTGTGCTGCTGGAGCAGAAAGTCCAAGTATATCGGACCAAATTATGACAGACAAGAATTGTACTTTTGATTTACGTAATGTCAGTGTGGAAGAGGTGAGAATTGTCTATCAACAATGACAAGCCATCAGGGTCTAACAATCAAGATGTAAAATTTCTGAGTATGATAGAGGACAATATTACCACATCTTCAATTTGAACCTACTAGAAAGCGTGTGCCCTCAGGCCTGGAGGGAAGCAAAAATCATTCCACTACCCAAGAATAGTAAAGCCCCCTTTACTGGCTCAAATAGCCGACCAATCAGCCTGTTACCAACCCTTAGTAAACTTCTGGAGAAAGTTGTTTGACCAGATACAATGCTATTTCACAGTAAACAAATTGACAAGACTTTCAGCACGCTTATAGGGAAGGACATACAACAAGCACAGCACGTACACAAATTACTGGTTGGCTGAGAGAAATTGATAAAATTGTGGGAGCTGCCTTGTTAATTTAATCAATTTTAGAATAAGGCTGTAACCTAACAAAATGTGGAAAAAGTCAAGGGGTCTGAACTTATAAATATGTCATTTATAGGCCTGTAGTGGATTGCATTGGGACCAATTGAGTGGGTGGAGTAGAACGTGTGTTTGGGCATGGTGCTAATGTGTGTGTCTCGATTCAAATATCAACATAAAGCTTCTTATGACCAAGCTTTGTGTTCAAACTCACCTGTTTTGTATTCTAGGAACTCTAAGTAGACAGAACCCTGGCCATATGGACACAATCTATATAGTGTTTCCTGTACAGTGCTATATGTACCATATAGTATCCAGGCAACCCATTTTAAGCTGTTTGACCACAGTATAAGGCCAGCAACACTCCATGATTCAACGCCCCATGTAATTACACCATGTAGA
Source organism: Oncorhynchus mykiss (assembly GCF_013265735.2). NCBI lineage: Eukaryota > Metazoa > Chordata > Actinopteri > Salmoniformes > Salmonidae > Oncorhynchus > Oncorhynchus mykiss. The sequence continues at coordinate 39,593,296 of NC_048589.1, forward strand.
TTTTACAGACCCTACTGAGTTCTCCCTACACCACTTTACACTTGCACAAAGAATCGTTTTTCCTGTACACTGCTATATATTTGTACCATATAGTGTCCAGGCATATTTGGACATATTTTAAAACCCACAATGTAATGCAAATTCCACTTAAATATGAACAAATATTATTTATTGTTAATGTTTTAGACAAATATGGGTTAATGACAATTACATTAGGGACTTTTATTTTGAAAACGTCTAATTCCGTGACCCGGAAGTTTTTATTTTAGTGTTGCTGAGGAGACGCTGATGGGAAAAGGTAAGTAAAAAAAGGTCCGACTTTGATTCATAGCTTAATTTGTTCACTTTTTAAATACATTGCTAAATGTTGCCTTGCAAGGACAAGTCCATTATATTTACAGTCCTGAAACTAACCTACCAATGAAGACCGCGTGCACGTGGTTAAAATATGTTCATTGTTCGACTCTAGGAGGCTAGATATCTTACCTACCTAGCTAGTATTGCTAACAGCTAGCTGGCTATACAGGCAATTGAACCCGAAAACATGATAGCAAATACTTAACTTCTCTGTATGGTAGTTTCACATCTTCTCAAATCGTTGAGTGAAATATTAATAGATACTTCATCGTTTCGGTCTTGCATCGATGTATACACTGGCACGCGAACGTTAGTATGTGGCTCAGAACAGCAGGGAACACTGGTCCTGAATGCCACAGGGGCCTCTTGTTTTTCCATTCACTTGGTAACCTATTTGCTTTAGGTCTGGGAGACCAGGTGTGTTGCATTAGGTAAATGGCCTAGTGTTTGATGCGGCGATTGAATTGATCTGGTGTTGGTTGACAACCCCGCAGTCGGGCCCGGTGTTGTGCCGAAAATCTCCCCTATGTCGCCCGTACTTAAATCCGCTACTTATTTTGTATTGGTCTATAAATAAATATTTTTGCCAAAATTCTTAATCTGCCTTATTCGACCAGTATTTTTGTAATTGTAAAGATAATAATTCAGCCATTCTGAAATGTCTATTGCTTGCCAACATTTTACTTCCTCTGTTTAATATAACACACATTTATTAATTTCGGTTGCCTATGCATGCATTTTGTTCTATAGAAAGTATTTGACTCTAGCCACAAAATGAAGGAATTTAGAAGGTCGGGGGATTCTGGCAGGGGGGAGATTTTCGGCACATCACCGGTCCTCGCCATTCTGCCGCCCCTAGGAAAGCACCAAAAATTGCCGCCGCTCCTCCTATCCCCGCAAAATATAATAGTGTCGGCCGCAATGCAGTTTTATAAATACCTTTCCATGCCACATAGGCAGCTGTATTGGCATTATTAGCCCAGTCCTGAATCCTGACCAAAGTTTAAGACTAATAGTTTTGTCTCTCTGATCAGCATATCAGCTACCCAAGTATATCGGGAGTTATTTTGAGCTCATTTGCAATGAGAATCATTGTGTTTACACATCAGGGAAAGCAAAGTATTTTTTGTTGTTGCTATGACTAGCTCGTAAAAAAAAGCACGAATAGACCTACAATTAAAATCACTGATTTATTATAATTTAGCCCAAGGAGTGAAACTCCCGGTCAATAGCCTACTTTCATTCCATATCGTCCGTTTCATTTCGACCTGACCTTTTTTTTAGTATATGGTGAAATTGAAGCATATTTGATACGGCACGGTTTAGGCTATTTGATCAGCGACACGTGCATGATGTAGAAAAAACAGTGTTTCACTTAACATTGTCATAAATATGGTCTCCAGTCTGTAGGCTATAGAAAGACCACATATGCTGCTACTCTTTCTACTATAGGCTACATGATTTATATTAGATTACTTGAGTGGTGGTGGAGCGCGGCGTCTCTCCAACAGCACTCTGGAGAGGCGCGCTGGGCATGGACAAGATAAATATTTTGCGCTCCTGACTTTGGCAGAGTTGTCAGACTTTATGGCATTACTCAATGACATTGACCTCAATCTCAAATTCACTATTGAATGTGACAATAAACGTGTTCATTCTCATGTGGATTGAGAAATCAAATGGAACCCTATTTACAACTCTGTATAGAAAAGCAACGGACAGAAGTACTATATTACTAGGGGGCAGCTTCCACCCTGAGCCATTAAAAAGAGGACTTCCAAGAAGCCCGTTTTTCAGATTGCGGCGCATATACGCCACTCCACAGAGGACAATCTGGAAAAAGCAGCGGAGGTGAACAATAGGTTTCTAAGAAGAGGTTACTCTCCACAATGTGTGGATGAAACTCTTAATTTGGCATTGGGGAAAACATGAGATGAACTGCGTCAAAAAATACCCGCTAGAGCTAAAGAACACTGTAATGTTCACCACCACATATACTTTGAACTCGCAAAATGTGGGAGATGCTGTCAAGAAACACTGGTATCGGACCCGGCTTTGCCAGCTGAATGTAAGAATCCACCACTTACTGTATATAGGAGAGGTCGCAATGTACGCGATAAATTGGTCCAAGTCAACTGCCAACCACAAAAGAAAATCAGCCAAGCTCTCTTACGCCCTCGTCCGAATGGTAGCTATAAATGCAGAGGTTGCGCACAATACAACAATATGATGAAGTGTGAATATTTCTTCTACTCACATACAGGAAAACAGTTCCAAATTAGTGACATTATTATGTGCCCCCCCCCCCCCCCCCCCCCCCTATGTTATCTACATGATTAAATGTCTATGTGGGCTGTGCTATATAGGTAAAACCTCTTGTTCTCTCAAACAGAGGATCTTTGAACTTAAAAGTTAAATCAGGACATATGACAGGGATTATCCAGTCCCAGTTCATTTTAATGACATTTCTACCTTTTTTTTTATTTTGTGGCGTAGAGAAAGTTAAGATATCAGACAGGGGAGGAGATATTAATAAAACTCTGAGTTAAAGGGAATGTTTTGGGATTTTCACCCTCCAGACATTATTTCCTAGAGGTCTACATGATGAAATGCCTATGTATGTTATGTTGAATTATGAACTATATTATGAACATGAATTATGCCTCTATTTCAGATTACTCTGATGTTTTTCTTGCACTGTTCCCAGTGATTAATGAAAACTTGCTTGGTAGGTCGATGTCCTCATTGTGGTTTTACAGGCGTGTTTAATACGTTTTATGTACACACTTTATTTGAGTATTTATGAAATGCATATTGTTGTATTTTGTAGCACTTATTTGTTCTCCCTCGATTCCAACACCATTCGATGCGTGGAACGGATGTGGATGGGGCCAGGTCTACATAAGGGTGCTAATAAAAAACTCACAAAAGCCCTGATGAAGGCTGTGAGGCCGATACGTAAAGCTCTGATGAAGGCTGTGAGGCCGATACGTAAAGCCCTGATGAAGGCTGTGAGGCCGATATGTAAAGCTCTGATGAAGGCTGTGAGGCCGATATGTAAAGCTCTGATGAAGGCCGTGAGGCCGATACGTAAAGCTCTGATGAAGGCTGTGAGGCCGATATGTAAAGCTCTGATGAAGGCCGTGAGGCCGATATGTAAAGCTCTGATGAAGGCCGTGAGGCCGATACGTAAAGCTCTGATGAAGGCTGTAAGGCTGATATGTAAAGCTCTGACGAAGGCTGTGAGGCCGATATGTAAAGCTCTGATGAAGGCCGTGAGGCCGATATGTAAAGCTCTGATGAAGGCTGTGAGGCCGATATGTAAAGCTCTGATGAAGGCTGTGAGGCCGATATGTAAAGCTCTGATGAAGGCTGTGAGGCCGATATGTAAAGCTCTGATGAAGGCTGTGAGGCCGATATGTAAAGCTCTGATGAAGGATGTGAGGCCGATATGTAAAGCTCTGATGAAGGCTGTGAGGCCGATACGTAAAGCTCTGATGAAGGCAGTGAGGCCGATATGTAAAGCTCTGATGATGGCCGTGAGGCCGATATGTAAAGCTCTGATGAAGGCCGTGAGGCCGATATGTAAAGCTCTGATGAAGGCCGTGAGGCTGATATGTAAAGCTCTGATGAAGGCCGTGAGGCCGATATGTAAAGCTCTGATGAAGGCCGTGAGGCCGATATGTAAAGCTCTGATGAAGGCTGTGAGGCCGATATGTAAAGCTCTGATGAAGGCCGTGAGGCCGATATTTAAAGCTCTGATGAAGGCTGTGAGGCCGATATGTAAAGCTCTGATGAAGGCCGTGAGGCCCATACCTAAAGCTCTGATGAAGGCCGTGAGGCCCATACGTAAAGCTTATTAAAGATCAGGGATACGATCAAGAGCAGTGTGCTGGTTTCTTCTTGTTTTCTCATTTTTATTAAACTCTTACCATGCACCTGCCAAAAAAAGAGCTCAGATGCGCGAGAGCTTTTTACATTTTGAAATAGTGCATATGCCACTGGGTGAAAAGTTTTCATTGTTTTGGGGCAGAATTGTGTGAGGTGTAATGCATTGTTGGAGGTGAGTCTTGGTCAGTTTAGCTCTGAAAATTCCGTGCTAGATGGCAGCCTTATCCTGCCTACCCTTTGGCACTCCAGGAACAAATCAATAATTATTGTTTAAAAAAAAAAAAACAAAGTTATTATGTCACTGTGGGTAACAAGTCAACAAGGCATTCTGGGATTTTCATTCCCCTTCTCTGTGTGATTTTATTTCAGGAGAGCGAGGCCATGTCCTACATACCTCCTGTCTACCCTGGAGGCAGCACAGCACAGCTTTATTTTCATGTGAGCATCAGCACATATCACACAAGAGAAGTGTGCAGAGTGTTGGAGACCTTGGAGGAGCTAGCTGGCTGACCGGTCCAAGGTTGCCACATGACTTGAGTAGGACAATATGAGTCGAGAGAGGGAAACGTTGTTGGATGAAATCGAATTGAGTTTATATACTTTAACCGAGGACAATTTACGTTACCTGTGTGAACGCATTGGAATAGGAGGCAAAGGAAAGACTCTACGCTCATTGCGTCGTATAGTAGGGGAATATTGTGAAAATGTAAATCTAATGGAATCAGATGAGCAGGGAATGTCTCGGTTACTCCAACTGAAAGAAGACATCAAAGGAATACAGGCAGATGCCAGAGGTGTGCCCACGAGTCCCAGCCAATCAGCGACAGCAGAGGTGGACACCTCACAAGCAAGCTGCGACGGAGTACCGAATGAGGAGGGAGGATCTCGGTTGCCTAATAACAGGAAGTTGGCGGATCCAGCTCCAGAGTGGCTCATTATACCAGAGCAGAGGGAGTCACTAGATCCTGATTGTGACAGTGGCACACAGTCTTTGCAGCAGGAGGCAACAGTGCTGCTGGAGGACTGTAGGTTTATGCTGGGGAGGAGATTCAACATCAAAGTGGAAGAACAGGAGGAGATGATTTCGGTCTTTGCTAATGAAGGTATGAATTAGAGAACAGGTTGCTTTTAAGACGCCACATTGCAGGGCGATGATGTCACATTGCAGGGCGATGATGTCACATTGCAGGGCGATGATGTCACATTGCATGATAATGCCGATTTGTGCTCATGTTCAAAGTTGATCTAGTGGAGGGAGGGTTTCTCACTGCTCAACCGACGTGAGTTGAGGTGCAACCAAGACATTTGATCATCATTTGAGAAGGAAAAATGCGCAACTCTCGCTCACCATTTAAAAAAAAAAAAACTTCTTATTATATTTAAACAACTATTAAGCTTGACGTTTTCAGCCTTCGTCAATGGCCTTGATGTTCTGATGAAGGCCGAAACAGCAAGCTTTTAAAAGGAAAGATTCGCCCCTTTTTTGACTGTTCTATTTTCTCCCAGGGTTATTTCATGTGTTCATGTACATCTGAGCTATTCAACTTTTCAAGCCAAAATGGGTGAATCTTTCCTTTAAAAAGTTAAAATATGTTTTTAATGGTGAGCGGGTGTTGCACCTTTTTCAAAGTTGATATTGTGTAACCTGTTGCAACTCTGATATGTTTTTCTGATGTCATTCATACAGGAGAGGGTCCCGAGTCCTCCGACTCATCAGTGGAGACATTATCTACACCAGGCGAGAAACACCAGGAACGTGACAAAGCAAAGAGATCTCACCACAGCCCTCAACGTAAGGCGAGATCCACAAAACGATCACAGCCTAAACGGCACCTGCACACACACTCTGGAGAGACGTCATCCCACTGTTCAGGTAGCAAAGAAAGTTTATCTTCTGTGAGTTCTTACCAATGCCCTGAATGTAAGAAGATATTCTCTAGTAATGCAGGTCTTCAAAAACACTTGCGATTACATGTTGGAAAGAGGCTTTTCCAGTGCTCACAGTGTGACAAGAGTTTCATAAAGAGTAAAAATCTTTATCAACACCTGCCAGTGCACTCTGGAGAGAAGCCTCACCCTTGCTCTGACTGCGGCCGAACGTTCTCTACAGCACGGTATTTAACTAAACACAAGCGTATACATTCGGGGATTAAGCCTTTCTGTTGCCCCCATTGTGACAAGAGATACACCAGATCAGATCAGTTGAAAGTTCATATCATGACGCATACTGGGGAGCGGCCTTACCAATGTGGTCAATGCGAGAAGAGTTTTAAAATGAAGGCAAATCTTAAAGAGCACCTGTTATTACATGAAGTAAAGATGTCTCACCGCTGCCCTGACTGTGATCAAAGGTTCTCCGCTGAGGAAACTTTGAAGGAACACATGCGGTTACACAAAGGAGAGAAACCTTTCCACTGTCTGCAGTGTGAGAAGAGGTACAGTACTTCAGATGAGTTGAAAGAACATATGATGTCTCATACTGAAGAGAAGATTAACTTCCGACTCGTTTCTGAGAATAGATCGCCAAGTTCCATAAATGTAGAAGAACAATGTCAGGAGACGGCCCATACGGTTGACAAACCTGACCTCGGCTCTGACTGCGGAACAGATTTTGCTCAACAAGACAAGCTGGTAAAACACCAGCAAACACACACTGGGGAAAGCCCAACACACATTGCCGAAAAGCCAACGCACACTGGGAAAAAGACTCACTACTGCCCTGAATGTGGGAAAAAATACCATAGCACTTCACACTTCAAAGAACACCTGCGTTCACACACTGGTGACCGACCTTACCAGTGTTCTCAGTGTGAAAAGAGTTTCACAAAACAAATCCATCTTAAGCGCCATATGTACTCACACACTGGAGAGAAACTATACCGCTGTGGAGATTGCAATTTATATTTCCTTAATGAAATCGAATATAAGAGACACGAGCACATCGGAGAGAAGCCTCACCACTGCTCTGTCTGTAGCGTTCGTTTCTCTTTATTAGAAGATCTAAAAGCACATGAAAGGATTCACACAGGAGAGAATCCTCACCACTGCTCTGAGTGCGGGCAAAATTTTGCTACAGCGGGATGTTTAAAGAAACACAAGCTTTTGCATTCAGGAGAGAAACCTTTCCACTGCCCACAGTGTGATAAGAAGTACACCAGAGCGGACCAGTTAAAAGATCATATGAAGATACATTCTAAAGAGAAGCCTTACGAATGCGCTGTTTGTGCAAAAAAATTCCATGATTCTAGGCAATTAAAAGTTCACCAGAGAGCAGTGCATGTAGCATCTTCTTACATTTGCTCTGACTGTGGAAAGAGCTTTGGTCTACTGGGCAACCTTAATGCCCACCAGCGAACGCATACTGGGGAAAAGCCTCACCAGTGCCCCGTCTGCGAAAAGAGGTACACAAAACGATCACATCTTAAAGAACACATGCGTATACACACTGGTGAGAAACCTTACCAGTGCTCTCAATGTGAGAAGAGTTTCACAACACAAACGGGTCTTAATCATCACCTGTACACACACACTGGAGAGAAGCCCCGACACCACTGTCCAGACTGTAATGAAAGTTTTACGTCTTGGATACCCTTTAAGAGACATAAACAACAACATACTGGAGAGAAGCCTCACCTCTGCTCTAACTGTGGTCTTAGTTTCCTCATAGAAGAGGACTTAAAAGCACACGAAAGGATTCACACTGGAGAGAAGCCTCACCACTGCCCTGACTGTGAAAAAAGTTTCTCTTCAGCGGGTAATTTGAAAAAACACAAGAGGTTACATACGGGAGAGAAACCTTTCCACTGCGAGCGTTGTGACGAGAAATTTACAAGATCAGATCGGTTGAAAGTTCACATGATGTCACATACGGGAGAGAAACCTTTCCAATGTCCCGAATGTGATAAAAGCTACAATAATTCGACCCAATTGAAAAATCATCAGAGAATAATACATAGGGGAGAAAAACCGTACCTTTGCTCTGACTGTGGAAAGAGCTTTGGCAAACTAGGTAACCTTACAGAACACCAGCGAACGCACACTGGGGAAAAGCCTCATGTCTGCCCTGAGTGTGGGAAACAGTTTGCCCACGCGAAACACTTAAAGAGACATCAGCGGGAACATACGGGAGAAAAACCGTACCAATGCCCTGACTGTGAGAAATGTTTCTCCCGGGTAGATTATCTAAAAACACACCAGGTGACACACAGGCCTCCTCACATGCGCTCTACTGTAGATAAACCCTATGGCTGCTCTGACTGTGGGAAGCGTTTCGGGCAGATCTCTGGCCTTAGAGCACATCAGAAAATCCACACTGGAGAAACTCCTTATGACTGTACTGGGTATGGAAAGAGTTTTGTAAACCTGTAAAATCGAAAGATGCACAATCAATTGGACACTAGTGAGAAGTCATACCACTGCTCTGACCTGTGGGATAAACGTTGATCAGGTGGAAACCTCTTGAGACACCAGGTCACTCCTGAATTGTCTGATATGAAGGCATTGACAAGGAGTGGTGAATGCCATTTTACATTGACATTTTGAGTCATTTAGCAGACGCTCTTATCCAGAGTGACCTATAATTAGTGCATCCATCTTAAGATGGCTAGGTGAGACAGCCACATATCAGTCGTGGTAGATTAAGTACTTTTTTTTTCTTAAAGTAGCTATCAGCAAAGTCAGTGCTAGTAAGAAAAGAGGGGGGGGGGGGGGGTGTGGGTGTTGGGGAGGGAGGGGGGGGGGGGGGTGATACTCTTTCAGATGTTTTCAGAATATGGGCAGTGACTCCGCTTTCCTGACATTAACTGGAAGCTCCTCCCACCATTGGGGTGCCAGGACAGACCAGAACGATCACTGTGCTGCCACATATTGACTTCTACCTTTTGCATATATGGACTTTGATGTTGGTCCCCTTTTTGTAGTTAGCATGTAAATATACTGTTTAGTTAGCGTAGGAGGATGTTTAGTTAGCGTAGGATGATGTTTAGTTAGCGTAGGATGATGTTTAGTTAGCCTAGGATGATGTTTAGTTAGCCTAGGATGATGTGCAATCACAATACATACGCTACAGGTCTCCTACTGAACTGATGATCACTCTAACCAACAAAACATAACAAATAGATGTTGTGTGTTTTTGTGTTGTGGTAACAACAAAGATTTTAGTCTGTAGTTGTAAATGTCTGTTTGGTCAATTATTCAAATTTCAGATAATAAAGACAATTTTTCAATGACTCCCTGTCCTTTACTATGAGGTTCTTCACACTCTGCACACATTGACTCCCTGTCCTTCACACTCTGCACACATTGACTCCCTGTCCTTCACACTCTGATACATTGACTCCCTGTCCTTCACACTCTGATACATTGACTCCCTGTCCTTCACACTCTGATACATTGACTCCCTGGGCTTCACACTCTGATACATTGACTCCCTGGGCTTCACACTCTGATACATTGACTCCCTGGGCTTCACACTCTGATACATTGACTCCCTGTCCTTCACACTCTGATACATTGACTCCCTGTCCTTCACACTCTGATACATTGACTCCCTGTCCTTCACACTCTGATACATTGACTCCCTGTCCTTCACACTCTGATACAATGACTCCCTGTCCTTCACACTCTGATACATTGACTCCCTGTCCTTCACACTCGGATACATTGACTCCCTGTCCTTCACACTGATACAATGACTCCCTGTCCTTTACTACGATGTCCTTCACACTCTGCACACAGTGGAATAATTGGACCTGTACTGGGCAGAGTCAAGCAGAGCTGTACTGCACTGGCCCGGCTACACATCCATTGTAGTTGCTTGAACCGTGGTAGTCTCCCATTTGACGTCAATTAACAAATCATGTGAAGGTCTACACTCATTTCAACTGAATCAGGCTCTGTTGGTGTGTTTAGACAGGCAGCCCAATTCTGATATTTTTTTCCCCCACTAATTGGTCTTGACCAATCAGATCTAAAAAAAAAAAAAAAAAAATAAAAAAAAAGGTCTGATGTGATTGGTTCAAAAGACCAATTAGTGGAAAAAATATCAGATTTGGGCTGCCTGTCTAAATGTAGCCTTGAGCGTAAATCATAGTCCAGAGTCCCGTCGTGACAGAGCTACGTGACTCTGAGACTACCATTCGCATGGGACACAGCCCAAATTGCCAAATTGCGTACCTCTCCACAATTCCCAACCAACGCGTCTCCGGTAAACATCCTCTATTTATTAGAATGTGTTGACCGTTGGAGAAATTGAGCTGCTCTGAGAATATGAACGCCAATGGTCCAATATTTAACACCAGTGGAGACTGCTGAGGAGAGGACGGCTCATAATAACGGCCGGAACGGAGTGAATGGAATGGTATCAAACACATTTAAACCATGGAAACCATGTGTGTGACACCATTTCAGCCATTATTATGCCGGAGTGTCTGGTCTGAGGTTTCTGCTCCACTTGATTGATTGAATTAAGGTCACTAATTTGTCAGGAATTCACCTCGCCTGCTGGTCAATATCTACATTTAATGGAAAAACTGCAAATCTGTAGACACTCTGAGTGTGTGAGTCCCTGCCTTAGACGCTTTTAAGTGTAAATCATATGTCACAGGCTGAGATGGGGTAGTCTGGCATCTTACTGTGACATAGTTATGCGGCTCGGAGACCATCATCCACGGGGTAGAATTAAAGAATGAAATATTCCAACATTCTAGAACACTGCTGTGCTTACATGTTTTGGACTATGATATTACTGTCTGGGCTCCTGAGTGGCGCAGCTGTCTAAGGCATTGCATCTCAGTGCTAGACGCGTCACTGCAGACTCCGGTTCGATTCCAGGCTGTATCACAACCGGCTGTGATTGGGAGTCCCATAGGGCGGCGCCTATGAAGCCTGTTATTTTGACCACCAGATGGCAGTGTTGACTGTCGCTGTGACCAATCAAGTCATCTGACCGTATCCTCGCAGCACGACTAGGAAAACAGGTCGGTGTAGGCTGCAAGCGTCTTTTAATTAGTTTACTCGGTGGATGTTAGGGTCCAGGCTCAATGTGAAACAAGGACACTGTAAAACAACTCTCCAGACAGCTTACCTGAATCCACAGCCAATTCAGTAGTTACCATACAATGGAGAAAAAAAGTGAAGGGCACTCGAGCAACATCAGTCAAGGTGCAACCAAAACATAATAAACAACGAATAACTGCAGTAAAAATAGAAAGTATTACGTGCACCAGAGGGATGAGGGGAGTTCAGTGATGAAGAGCACTAAGTCACCTTCCCAGATCAGCTGATGAAGAGCACTAAGTCACCCTGACGGTTCTAACTACCTCCCTCCCAGATCAGCTGATGAAGAGCACTAAGTCACTCTGACGGTTCTAACTGCCTCCCTCCCAGATCAGATGATGAAGAGCACTAATTCACCCTCCCAGATCAGCTGATGAAGAGCACTAAGTCACTGACGGTTCTAACTACCTCCCTCCCAGATCAGCTGATGAAGAGCACTAAGTCACCCTGACGGTTCTAACTACCTCCCTCCAGATCAGCTGATGAAGAGCACTAAGTCACTCTGACGGTTCTAAATGCCTCCAGATCAGCCGATGGAGGACAGTAAGTCACCCTGACGGTTCTAACTACCTCCCTCCAGATCAGCTGATGAAGAGCACTAAGTCACCCTGACGGTTCTAACTACCTCCCTCCAGATCAGCTGATGAAGAGCACTAAGTCACTCTGACGGTTCTAACTATCTCCCTCCAGATCAGCTGATGAAGAGCACTAAGTCACTCTGACGGTTCTAAATGCCTCCAGATCAGCCGATGGAGGACAGTAAGTCACCCTGACGGTTCTAACTACCTCCCTCCCAGATCAGCTGATGAAGAGCACTAAGTCACCCTGACGGTTCTAACTACCTCCCTCCAGATCAGCTGATGAAGAGCACTAAGTCACGCTGACGGTTCTAACTGCCTCCCTCCCAGATCAGCTGATGAAGAGCACTAAGTCACCCTGACGGTTCTAACTACCTCCCTCCAGATCAGCTGATGAAGAGCACTAAGTCACGCTGACGGTTCTAACTGCCTCCCTCCCAGATCAGCTGATGAAGAGCACTAAGTCACCCTCCCAGATCAGCCGATGGAGGACAGTAAGTCACCCTGACGGTTCTAACTACCTCCCTCCCAGATCAGCTGATGAAGGGCACTAAGTCACCCTGACGGTTCTAACTACCTCCCTCCCAGATCAGCTGATGAAGAGCACTAAGTCACCCTGACAGTTCTAACTGCCTCCAGATCAGCTGATAGAGGACAGTAAAGTCTTATGGAGGGGAGTTAGTTGCACCACTGTTTTCAATTGCTTCACATTTCTGGTAAAAGGCTCCATGGACTGATCAACTTTCCTGCGGTGATGCAGCTGCTGCACTAATAACAAGACAGGGCTGGCCGCATTGACAGATTTACTGCCGTTCACTGAACCACACCTCAGAGAGGGGAGAGCCGCCCAGTAGCAGCATCCATCGCTGTGTTGCATCGTGGATTGCGGCCATTCTGGGCAGTGAGGACAAGGGAGGTCACCTTTGATTCTGCTGTGCCTGCTGTCACCATAATTCTTGGGTCACTCCCTGACCATATGACCTGACCAGGAACAGCTCTGGGAACCTAGTTGTAGTCTATTCAGGCCACTGTTACAGTAAGTTCAGCCTGCTTGACTTTCATAGAAATACAATCAGACCAAACAGCTACGGGACACAATAGCAGAGGAGGTTGGTGGCACTTTAACTGTGGAGGAGGGGCTTGTGGTAATGGCTGGAGTGGAATCAGTTGAATTGTATCAAATATATCGAACATAATTTCTATGTGTTTGATGCCATTCAATTCACTCCATTCCGGACGTTACTGTGAGCCGTACTCCCCTCAGCAGCCTCCACTGACTCTACTATCTCTTCCTTATCGACTCCGTCTGTTGCAGGTATCTGTTTCTGTTTAACACCATAGTTTTATTACCGCGTGTGAAGTGTGTGGTGAAGGCGAGAGAGAGAGAGAGAGATGCTCCGATCCTTCAAGACATTAAATCATCTTGTCAGTTTGAGTCACCTCTGGTTGAAAGTCTAATCTGTTTCGTAGTGATGAATTGAGAGGCGGCCTGCTCAATGTGTTTTCGTTTTGAGTTGTGGACATCTCAGTGAACCAGTGGTGGATCTCCACGGAAACATCACTGCCCCGCCTGGAGCAAAGCTGGGATAAGGAGTGACGTTGCAGACCACCGTAATCACCAACTTTCTTTATTCAACTGAAACATTTGTCTAGAAATTATTTGTTAAGGTGTGACTGGTTTTTACCCAGGGGGCGGTGATGACGTCGAGGTATGTCAAAACCGCGAAGACGATCCACCCAGATGCCCTGTTCAAGTCTGTCGTGCCGAGTACGTTCTTAGACTAGACTCTCAGAAGTAGGCCAGGCGCCACTCATCCCAATATGCAATCAGAACACAGGAGATTGGTAGCACCTTAATTGGCAGCCAGGTCACAGTTGTAAATGAGAACTTGTTCTCAACTAGCTTACCTGGTTAAATAAAGGTTAAATAAAATAAAACAAATTGTGGAGGACAGGCTCGTGGTAAAGGCTGGAGTGGAATCAGTGGAGTTGTATCAAATACATCAAACACAAGGTTTGATGCCATTCCATTTACTCCGTTCCAGCCGTTATTATGAGCCTTCCTCCCTCGGCAGCCTCCCACTGAATCAGAAATATGTGATCCCAGATCTGATGCTACTAAGAGCAACTTCTAGCTTGACTGCAATGGAACACCTTCCTAATATTGAGTTGCAGAAAATGACTCAATTCATCGGGGGCCATGGACTCTACATGGTGTCAAAAGCGTTCCACAGGGATGCTGGCCCATGTTGACTCCAATGCTTCCCACAGTTGTATTAAGTTCGCTGGATGTCCTTTGGGTGGTGGACCATTCTTGATACACACAGGCAACTGTTAAGTGTGGAAAAACCCAGCAGAGTTGCAGTTCTTCACTCAAGCCGGTGCGCCTGGCACCTACTACCATACTGAAATCTTGTCTTGCCCATTCACCTTCTGAATGGCACACATACACAATCCACGTCTCAAGGCGTTTAAGAATCCTTCTTTATCCTGTCTCCTCCCCTTCATCTACACTGATTTGAAGTGGATTTAATAGGTGACAATGAGGGATCATAGTTTTCACCTGGATTCACCTGGTCAATCTGTCATGGAAGGAGCAGGTGTTCCTAATGTTTTGTACACTCCTGTGTTTTCCAGATATAGAAATTCCAAATGAAGGAGTGAATCAGATTTAACATCTATTGAAGGTCATGTTTTTGTATTTCTACATGATTTGATGTTTTACCAGGTTAAATAAATGACCTGATTACCACTTGTTGCATTTACATTCCATTCCCTTCTTGCTCATCTGTAGAGCACTCACTACTCTTTCATGGGGCTGTGGCTGCTCAGTGTCGCTGCTGTGTGCAATACCTCATGGTTGACCTGGCCAGTGGATGACGTGTGCAATACCTCATGGTTGACCGGGCCAGTGGATGTCGAGCATGGATAAATTGAAAAGCTAAACTCTTTCAACATTTTACTGGGTTTGTCTGGCTCCTTTACACAAGAGCTACTACTGGCTTTTGAATCAGTGAGGGAATGTGTTTTGGCAAGGTTGAAAATATAATTTTTCCAGCATTTTGCTATGCCTCTACTTTCCCCTTGACATGAGCAGTGTACGCCAACCTCTTAGCTCATTGAAGAGATGGCTCTGTGACCAGTGGCATTGAGAGTGTGTCAAATGGCTGTAGTTGGGCCAATGTGCTGCTTTTGTAAGTTTCGATTCTTTGCCAATATTTCCACTTAGTTTTATGGGGACTGTTTAGCAGTTGTCACAGGTCTCAGTATGAATGGAATCCCAATTATCCTGGAACATCTGTTTATCTCGTCTTTAACATTGTGAAAGGGTTTGTTGTTGACGTTTGTCCCTGGTTGAACTGCAGTGAGGTATCATGCTAGGTGAAGGTGGCTGCATATCATTTCTCCTCCATCATAGTTTCTCAGGGAATGCAGCCTGTTGATCTTGAGATACAGACATGCTGAATATGCTTTAAAAGTGTTGTCT
Organism: Oncorhynchus mykiss; assembly: GCF_013265735.2. NCBI lineage: Eukaryota > Metazoa > Chordata > Actinopteri > Salmoniformes > Salmonidae > Oncorhynchus > Oncorhynchus mykiss. The sequence goes on from NC_048589.1 coordinate 39,608,665, forward strand.
TTGTGGAATTTGTAACCCAATACCTCACGGTAGGCTATACATTTCATTCAAAGCCGAGATGAAATTCCTCAAGGAGATATGTCTAGGAAATGTTGATCCCTGTTGTACTTCATCATCTGGGAACAGAGGAGAGATGCTGTTTGTCTCGCAGATGATTTAGGTTCCTTGACCATCTCAGCACTTCAGCTCATATACCTTAGTAGTGTTAAGTCTTTTTCTTTACCTTGACTCCAACGCAATGATTTACACATATTTTCACATACCATGGGAGGTCACGCCACTCTGCTTGACCCAAGCATTTAGCTACACTCGCAGTAACATCTGCTAACCATGTGTATGTGACAAACAACATTTGATTTGATTTGAGCCGTTCTCGTGCCGCATTGATGATGTCTCTGACCTCAACACGTTTCCTCAAGGTCGCCGGGTCCTTTTTTCTCAGAGTTCAAAGGTGAGTTTGGCATAATGAATTTCCAGCAGCTGGGACAAAAATAGTCACACATCAAGAATAGGGTTCTCAGGGTCGAAAGAGGTATATTTACACAGCACCAAGCCAGAGGTATATTTACACAGCACCAAGCCAGAGGTAAATTTACACAGCACCAAGCCAGAGGTAAATTTACACAGCACCAAGCCAGAGGTAAATTTACACAGCACCAAGCCAGAGGTAAATTTACACAGCACCAAGCCAGAGGTAAATTTACACAGCACCAAGCCAGAGGTAAATTTACACAACACCAAGCCAGAGGTATTTTAACACATCACCAAGCCAGGCGTGTATTTACACAACACCAAGCCAGAGATACATTTACACAGCGCTAAGCCAGAGGTATAGAAACACATCACAAAGCCAGAGGTATATTAAAACAGTATCAAGCCAGTGGTAAATTTACACAGAACTAAGCCAGGCGTGTATTTACACAACACCAAGCCAGAGGTATATTTACACATCACCAAGCCAGAGGTATATTAAAACAGTATCAAGCCAGTGGTAAATTTACACAGAACTAAGCCAGGCGTATATTAACACCAAACCAAGCCAGAGGTATAATAACACAACACCAATTAAGGGTATATTAACATCGAACCAAGCCAGAGGTATAATAACACCGAACCAAGCCAGAGGTATATTAACACCGAACCAAGCCAGAGGTATATTAACACCGAACCAAGCCAGAGGTATAATAACACCGAACCAAGCCAGAGGTATATTAACATCGAACCAAGCCAGAGGTATATTAACACCGAACCAAGCCAGAGGTATATTAACACCGAACCAAGCCAGAGGTATATTAACATCGAACCAAGCCAGAGGTATAATAACACCGAACCAAGCCAGAGGTATATTAACACCGAACCAAGCCAGAGGTATATTAACACCGAACCAAGCCAGAGGTATAGTAACACCGAACCAAGCCAGAGGTATATTAACACCGAACCAAGCCAGAGGTATAATAACACCAAACCAAGCCAGAGGTATAATAACACCAAACCAAGCCAGAGGTATATTAACACATCACCAAGCCAGAGGTATATTAACACATCACCAAGCCAGAGGTACAGTGCCTTGCGAAAGTGTTCGGCCCCCTTGAACTTTGCGACCTTTTGCCACATTTCAGGCTTCAAACATAAAGATATAAAACTGTATTTTTTGTGAAGAATCAACAACAAGTGGGACACAATCATGAAGTGGAACGACATTTATTGGATATTTCAAACTTTTTTAACAAATCAAAAAATGAAAAATTGGGCGTGCAAAATTATTCAGCCCCTTTACTTTCAGTGCAGCAAACTCTCTCCAGAAGTTCAGTGAGGATCTCTGAATGATCCAATGTTGACCTAAATGACTAATGATGATAAATACAATCCACCTGTGTGTAATCAAGTCTCCGTATAAATGCACCTGCACTGTGATAGTCTCAGAGGTCCGTTAAAAGCGCAGAGAGCATCATGAAGAACAAGGAACACACCAGGTAGGTCCGAGATACTGTTGTGAAGAAGTTTAAAGCCGGATTTGGATACAAAAAGATTTCCCAAACTTTAAACATCCCAAGGAGCACTGTGCAAGCGATAATATTGAAATGGAAGGAGTATCAGACCACTGCAAATCTACCAAGACCTGGCCGTCCCTCTAAACTTTCAGCTCATACAAGGAGAACTGATCAGAGATGCAGCCAAGAGGCCCATGATCACTCTGGATGAACTGCAGAGCTCTACAGCTGAGGTGGGAGACTCTGTCCATAGGACAACAATCAGTCGTATATTGCACAAATCTGGCCTTTATGGAAGAGTGGCAAGAAGAAAGCCATTTCTTAAAGATATCCATAAAAAGTGTTGTTTAAAGTTTGCCACAAGCCACCTGGGAGACACACCAAACATGTGGAAGAAGGTGCTCTGGTCAGATGAAACCAAAATGGAACTTTTTGGCAACAATGCAAGACGTTATGTTTGGCGTAAAAGCAACACAGCTCATCACCCTGAGCACACCATCCCCACTGTCAAACATGGTGGTGGCAGCATCATGGTTTGGGCCTGCTTTTCTTCAGCAGGGACAGGGAAGATGGTTAAAATTGATGGGAAGATGGATGGAGCCAGATACAGGACCATTTTGGAAGAAAACCTGATGGAGTCTGCAAAAGACCTGAGACTGGGACGGAGATTTGTCTTCCAACAAGACAATGATCCAAAACATAAAGCAACATCTACAATGGAATGGTTCAAAAATAAACATATCCAGGTGTTAGAATGGCCAAGTCAAAGTCCAGACCTGAATCCAATCGAGAATCTGTGGAAAGAACTGAAAACTGCTGTTCACAAATGCTCTCCATCCAACCTCACTGAGCTCGAGCTGTTTTGCAAGGAGGAATGGGAAAAAATGTTCAGTCTCTCGATGTGCAAAACTGATAGAGACATACCCCAAGCGACTTACAGCTGTAATCGCAGAAAAAGGTGGCGCTACAAAGTATTAACTTAAGGGGGCTGAATAATTTTGCACGCCCAATTTTTCAGTTTTTGATTTGTTAAAAACGTTTGAAATATCCAATAAATGTCGTTCCACTTCATGATTGTGTCCCACTTGTTGTTGATTCTTCACAAAAAAATACAGTTTTATATCTTTATGTTTGAAGCCTGAAATGTGGCAAAAGGTCGCAAAGTTCAAGGGGGCCGAATACTTTCGCAATGCACTGTATATTAACACATCACCAAGCCAGAGGTATATTAACACAACACCAAGCCAGAGGAATATTAACACAACACCAAGCCAGAGGTAATTTAACACCGAACCAAGCCAGAGGTATATTAACACAACACCAAGCCAGAGGTATTTTAACACATCACCAAGCCAGAGGTATTTTAGCACATCACCAAGCCAGAGGTATTTGAACACCACACCAAGCCAGAGGTATTTAACACATCACCAAGCCAGAGGTATTTTAACACCAAACCAAGACAGGTATTTTAGCACATCACCAATCCAAAGGTATATTAACGCCGAACCAAATCAGAGATACATTTATTTTTACATAACACAAAGCCAGGGGTATATTTACACAGCACAAAGCCTTAGGTATATTCACATAGAACCAAGCCAGAGGTATATTAACACCAAACCAAGCAAGAGGTACAATAACACATATCCAATTAAGGGAATATTAACACCAACCCAAGCCTGAGGTATATTAACACCGAACCAGAGGTTAACACATCACCAATCCAGAGGTATATTTACACAACACCAAGCCAGAGGTATATTTACACAGCACACAGCCTTGTCCTCTACTCCACCTTGGACTGAAATAAGGAGTAGATGGTGAAAGTCTTTCCTCCTAGGACAACATGGACATGGATATCATACTGTATCGTGTTGGTCGGACACTGACTGTCGCAGGCTGAGATTGAAGGCCATGACTGATATTTTCATAACATATTCGTTGGTGGTGGGTCATGTGTAGACTTCATCGTTCCATAGTAACGTTTATCAGAATGTATAAGTGCAAACAATGAAGTGCAGTAAATTACAGATTTAAACGGTTTCCAGATGTAATTTTTTAAAAACAGAACTCCTTTAAAACTTCTATGGGATAGGGGGCGGTATTTTGACGTCCAGATGAAAAGCGTGCTCAAGGATTTGGATTGGAAACACTCTACAGTTTCTTCAACTGTTAAAATAATGTATGTGAGTATAACAGAACTAAAATGGCAGGCGAAACCCCGAGGACAAACCAACCCACCCCCCCAAAAAATATTTCATCCTACCACTGATTTCAATGGCTGGCACTTTTATAATAGGGCGAAATCATAGCCGGTTGCAGTTCCTAGGGATTCCACTAGATGTCAACAGTCTTTAGAAAGAGTTTCAGGCTGGTTTTTGGAAAAATGAGCCAGAAATTGTAGTTTTTCTAGGTGGCTCCCATTTTGTCTGTAGTGTTTCCAAACGCGTGAATGAGAGCGCGTTCTTTGGTATTTTTCTCCGGTAAAGACAATAACGATTCTCCGTCTTCAATTTATAGTTTATTTGGGTATTAGGGTATCTAAGGTTTGATTATAAACGTTGATTGACTTGTTTGGATAAGTTTATTGGTAACGTTTGGAATTCATTTTTGTATGCATTTTGAAGGAGGGAAAATGAGTGGATTATTGACTGAAGCGCACCAGCTAAACTGACTTTTTATGGATATAAAGAAGGAGTTTATCGAACAAAAGGACCATTTGTAATGTAACTGGGACCTTTTGGAGTGCCAACAGAAGAAGATCTTCAAAGGTAAGGCATATATTATATCGCTATTTCTGACTTTCGCGTCGCAACTCCCTGGTTGAAAATGATTTGCTATGCATTTGTGTGCTGGTCACTGTTCTCAGATAATCTCATGGTTTGCTTTCGCCGTAAAGCCTTTTTGAAATCTGACATGGCGGCTGGATCAACAAGAAGTCAAGCTTCATTTTGATGTATTGCATTTGGGATTTCATGAAAGTTTAATATTTATAGTAATTTAATTCGAATTTGGCGCTCTGCAATTTCACCGGATGTTGGCCAGGTAGGACGGTAGCGTCCCACTCATCCGCAAAAAGTTTTAAGAAGCATTGCTTTGTTGTTTCCCTGCCTGTCATGGTCTGACTAATGAATGTGATGTTATCTAGCAGCACGCCACTGTAAAATCCTCATTAACACGACACACAAATTATCACGACTCCAAAAAGTTGCTTCATTAACGTACTCATGCTTGAATAGCTGTCTATGTGTTCATACTGAGATTCTACCCTCATGATTCATTTTTCAGCATCACTCGCATTTCCATCCAACAGTGATTATACCAGTAACCCTCTCTGGCAAAGAGGATGCTTTCTCTTCCTACTGGCTGCTGAGTTGCTAAGGGTAAACTTAAAGCCGAGAGAAAAACACTGGCCAAGCCAAACAATGGTGTTTAATTATTTCCGTCATTGGTGTAGATACTCTATAGAACATACAGTGAGGGAAAAAAAGTATTTGATCCCCTGCTGATTTTGTACGTTTGCCCACTGACAAAGAAATGATCAGTCTATAATTGTAATGGTAGGTTTATTTGAACAGTGAGAGACAGAATAACAACAATAAAATCCAGAAAAACGCATGTCAAAAATGTTATAAATAAATTATAGTATTTGATCCCTCTGCAAAACATGACTGGTTCTTGTAGTTGGCCACCAGGTTTGCACACATCTCAGGAGGGATTTTGTCCCACTCTTCTTTGCAGATCTTCTCCAAGTCATTAAGGTTTCGAGGCTGACGTTTGGCAATTTGAACCTTCAGCTCCCTCCACAGATTTTCTATGGGATTAAGGTCTGGAGACTGGCTCGGCCACTTCAGGACCTTAATGTGCTTCTTCTTGAGCCACTCCTTTGTTGCCTTGGCCGTGTGTTTTAGGTCATTGTCATGCTGGAATACCCATCCACGACACCATTTTCAATGCCCTGGCTGAAGGAAGGGGGTTCTCACCCAAGATTTGACGGTACATGGCCCCGTCCATCGTCCCTTTGATGCGGTGACGTTGTCCTGTCTTCTTAGCAGAAAAACACCCCCAAAGCATAATGTTTCCACCTCCATGTTTGACGGTGGGGATGGTGTTCTTGGGGTCATAGGCAGCATTCGTCCTCCTCCAAACACGGGGAGTTGAGTTGATGCCAAAGAGCTCCATTTTGGTCTCATCTGACCACAACACTTTCACCCAGTTGTCATCTGAATCATTCAGATGTTCATTGGCAAACTTCAGACGGGCATGAATATGTGCTTTCTTGAGCAGGGGGACCTTGCGGGCGCTGCAGGATTTCAGTCCTTCACGGCGTAGTGTGTTACCAATTGTTTTCTTGGTGACTATGGTCCCAGCTGCCGTGAGATCATTGACAAGATCCTCCCGTGTAGTTCTGGGCTGATTTCTCACCGTTCTCATGATCATTGCAACTCCACGAGGTGAGATCTTGCATGGAGCCCCAGGCCAAGGGAGATGGACAGTTCTTTTGTGTTTCTTCCATTTGTGAATAATCGCACCAACTGTTGTCACCTTCTCACCAAGCTGCTTGGCGATGGTCTTGTAGCCCATTCCAGCCTTGTGTAGGTCTACAATCTTGTCCTTGACATCCTTGGAGAGCTCTTTGGTCTTGGCCATGGTGGATAGTTTGTAATCTGATTGATTGCTTCTGTGGACAGGTGTCTTTTATTCCAGTCAACAAACTGAGATTAGGAGCACTCCCTTTTAGAGTGTGCTCCTATTCTCAGCTTGTTACCTCTATAAAAGACACCTGGGAGCCAGAAATCTTTCTGATTGAGAGAGGGTCAAAAACCTATTTCCCTCATTAAAATGCAAATCAATTTATAACATTTTTGATGTGTGTTTTTCTGGATTTTTTGTTGTTGTTATTCTGTCTTTCACTGTTCAAATAAACCTACCATTAACATTATAGACTTATCTGTCACGTTCTGACCTTAGTTCTGTTATTATATCTTTGTTTTAGTATGGTCAGGGCATGAGTTGGGTGGGCAGTCTATGCTGCCAAGGCAGGTAGGAGACCTGCGCCATCTTCCTGTGCTTACTGGAGAGAGAGGGACCGGGCAGGCACCGTGTTATGCGGTGGATCACACGGTGTCCCCAGTGCGCCTGGTATCGGCCGGGCTAGAGCGGGCACCGCGCCAGGTAACATGAAGACTGCTCAGCGCATCTGGTCTCCAGTGCGTCTCCTCGGGCCGGTGTACATGGCACCAGCCTTATGCATGGTGTCCCCGGTTCGCCAGCACAGCCCATTGTGGGCTATTCCACCTCGCCGCACTGGCTTGGCTACGGGGAGCATTCAACCAGGTAAGGTTGAGCAAGAGCTCTAGTGCGCCTTCACGGTCCGGTCTGTCCGGTGCCACCTCCACATACCAGCCCTCCGGTGGCAGCCCCGCGCACCAGGCTGTCTCTCTGTCTTCTCCCTACAGGTGCTTCCCCCTGTCCAGCGCTGCCACCCGTCTGTCCTGAGCTGCCAGAGTCTCCCGTCTGTCCTGAGCTGCCAGAGCCGCCAGTCTGTCCTGAGCTGCCAGAGCCGCCAGTCTGTCCTGAGCCGTCAGTCAGCCAGGAGCTGCCAGAGCCGTCAGTCAGCCAGGAGCTGCCAGAGCCGTCAGTCAGCCAGGAGCTGCCAGAGCCGTCAGTCAGACAGGAGCTGCCGGAGCTGCCTGTCACGCCGGCGATGCCAGAATCGCCATTCACTCCGGAGCTGCCGAGATTCCCACTGTCTCCCTACAGGTGCTCCCCCCTGTCAAGCGCTGCCAGAGTCTCCCGTCTGTCCTGAGCTGCCAGAGTCTCCCGTCTGTCCTGAGCTGCCAGAGTCTCCTGGCTGTCCGGCGCTGCCGGAGTTTCCCGCCTGTCCGGCGCTGCCGGAATCTCCCGTCCATCCGGCGCTGCCGGATTCTCCCGTCCAATCGGGACCCGTGGCGAGGGTCCCCAGTCCGAGATCGGCGGCGAGGGTCGCCGCTCTTAAGAGGCCACGTAGGCGAATAGAGAGGTGGAGTGGGGTCTATGGTGGAGTGGGGTCCACGTCCCGCGCCTGAGCCGCCACCGTGGACAGACGCCCACCCAGACGCCCACCCAGGGCGTGAGTTGGGTGGGCAGTCTATGTTTGTTTTTCTATGTTGGTTTTTGAGTTCGGCCTAGTATGGTTCTCAATCAGAGGCAGGTGTCAATTGTTGTCCCTGATTGAGAATCATACTTAGGTAGCCTGGGTTTCACTTTTGGGTTGTGGGTGTTTGTCTTCCGTGTTAGTGTTTCGTTCATTTCACGTTTATTGTTTTGTATTTTGTAGTGTTCAGTTTATGTATTAAAATAAACATTATGGACACTTACCACGCTGCAAATTGGTCCTCCGATCCTTCTCGCTACTCCTCCTCAGAAGAGGAGGATGAGGTACTTTACATTATCATTTCTTTGTCAGTGGGAAAACATACAAAATCAGCAGGGGATCAAATACTTTTTTCCCTCACTGTATGTTTATGTCATTGCTTAAAGGAATAATGCGAGATTCTGGCAATTAAGCAGTTTTTCTACTTTCCCAGTCATTGCGCAAACACTAGCCAAACTACCTCTAACTTCCTTCATGCTGCACGCAGAGATCTATTAAAAGAATATCCAGTTCATTTAACTCTGCGTCAGTAAGAAAAATGTCACAATTGCCAGAATCTCACAGTGTCCCTTTAAACATGTCGTTGCTTTGTCATGGTCTAGTTGGATGATTGAGAAACCTTTAACTCTTTATTATGAATGGTTTATGAATGGTTTATGCATGGTTTATGAATTTTTTATGAAAGGTACCCTTCAAAGGTGTTACCGAAACATCTTGTGACACCTTAAGCAGTTTAAGGTGTTTAGAGGCTCTGAGAGTGGAGACGGATCTGACTGGCTGATCTAGCAGGAAATCCTTCCTTCCCTCCCTCCTTCCTTCCTTCCTTCCTTCCTTCCTTCCTTCCTTCCTTCCTTCCTTCCTTCCTTCCTTCCTTCCTATAGTATAATAATATATACCATTTAGCAGATGCTTTTATCCAAAACGACTTACAGTCACGCGTGCATACATTTTACGTATGGGTGGTCCTGGGAATCGAGCCCATTATCCTGATGTTGCAATGTTCTACTTACTTACTTTCCTTCCTTCCTTCCTTCCGTCCTTCCTTCCTTCCTTCCTTCCTTCCTTCCTTCCTTCCTTCCTTCTTTCCTTTCTTTCATTGTTAACACAGAAGGACAAAGGACGAGTTCTGGGCGTGTTAACACAGGAGGACAAAGGATTGGGTGATAACAGAGGTTATACCTTCATATGATGTGAGGTAAAGGTAGACCAAAGTGGAAACAGATTTAAACAGAACACAGGGTCAGCTCCATCATGTACATTACGTGCCTCGTCAAAAGGAATTCTTTCAGAATTATAGATTAGGTTTTCCTCCAACAATTCTCCATTGTAATAAAACAAAAAACACATGGCATTGTGTTTAACTCTTAAGGTCGGGCACAGATCCTGTGGATGATGTAAGGAATCATGCTCTGTAAGGACGAGGTGAGATACACAGAACATAATAAGTCTCTCCCTGCCAGGTCTATTTGGTAATGTTTGTGCTGAATCCTATCGCAGTTCTGTATCCTCTGGTTTATGTTCCTCTGATCACCCGGTGTAAGCAGGTTCCGGAAAAGACGATAGGATCTACCACACAATGGTACAGGGTTCAGCCAGAAGCGTATTTCCCTCCCTCCCTCCCTCCCTCCCTCCCTCCCTCCTATAAAACCCCAGTCATCTCCATCCATTTCTCCTCTTCCTTCCTCAATGGCTGCTGTTTCTCACCCCGACCCGTTTGGCCCAATCACAACCAGGAAGCACTTAGCGCTATCCAAACAGATGGGACTCGGACTTCAAACAGCAGAGAGCCGTTTGTTAATACCAGGGTATTTCCTCACAGCTGTTTCACTGGGAGTTTCCCCATAGTTTATAGAACATAGGGAAAGTAACAACTTTAAACTCTGGTTACACTTTGACTTGTCTTTAGATGGTGCAGAGGAGAAGCAGTGGACAAAGTGTTGTTGGACAATTTTCTCAGATTAAAATCACAAAATAGGGTTTTATATTCTCAGATTCTTGACAGCAATGAAGAAAGTTACGGTCTTTCCAGATTTTGTTTTAAACATACTTCATGAAATACTTCTACTGTATTTTTTTTTTACCTCTGAGTTATTGGCCATGAAATCTCCAAGCTGACCTCTGAGAGGTAAAGACAGGGTTCAATCTCCAAGCTGACCTCTGAGAGGTAAAGACAGGGTTCAATCTCCAAGCTGACCTCTGAGAGGTAAAGACAGGGTTCAATCTCCAAGCTGACCTCTGAGAGGTAAAGACAGGGTTCAATCTCCAAGCTGACCTCTGAGAGGTAAAGACAGGGTTCAATCTCCAAGCTGACCTCTGAGAGGTAAAGACAGGGTTCAATCTCCAAGCTGACCTCTGAGAGGTAAAGACAGGGTTCAATCTCCATATCATTTGATTACAGTTATACATGCTCTCTCACCTCTCGCAGCCATGACAGAGGGACCAGAGAGAGCGTTTGAAGGGAATATTGGGCGAATCCCAAATTGTCTCCTACAAGCTATGAACTTGTGGAGATCTGAGACGATTTGATTGGTATAAGCAAAATGGTGAAACTTCCACCTAGCCTATCAAAGGGCAAAGTGGAGCTACCACCAGATTGATTACACCTGTCAAATCCTCTCAGAGGATGAGGTGCAGGGCTTAGGAGACGATATGTTGTTGGCCCAAAATTAACTCTCGCATCACCGTCTTACTCAATGGGCTGGGAATGTGTTGGGAAAAAGGTCATACTGACCACAGTGTGGACCGTAAACAGAGTATGAGTTATTCTGGGATTACAGTTCCTTGCAAAAGTATTCATCCCCCTTGGCATTTTTCCTACTTTGTTGCATTTCAACCTGTAATTTAAATTGACTTCATGTCATAGACATACACAAAATAGTCCAAATTGGTGAACTGAAATTTAAAAAAAAAATACTTATTTAAAAAAATACAATTCAAATGGGAAAGTGGTGCATATTGTATTCACCCCCTTTGCTATGAAGCCTGTAAATAATATATGGTGCAACCAATTACCTTCAGAAGTCACAAAATGAGTTAAATAAAGTCCACCGATGTGCATTCTAAGTGTCACATGATCTGTCACATGATCTCAGGAAATATACACCTGTTCTGAAAGGCCCCAAAGTCTGCAACACCACTAAGCAAGGGGCACTCACCACAGTGAAGCATGGTGGTGGCAGCATCATGCTGTGGGGATGTTTTTAATTGGCAGGCACTGGAAAACTGGTCAGAATTGAAGGAATGATGGATGGCGCTAAATACAGGGTAATTCTTGAGGGAAACCTGTTTCAGTCTTCCAGAGATTTGAGACTGAGACAGAGGTTCACCTCCCAGCAGGACAATGACCCTAAGCATAATGCTAAAGCAACACTCGAGTGGTTTAAGGGGAAACATGTAAATGTCTTGGAATGGCCTAGTCAAAGCCCAGATCTCAAAGATTGCTGAAAGATTGCTGTATACCAGCGGAACCCATCCAACTTGAAGGAGCTGGAGCAGTTTTGCCTTTAACAATGGGGAAAAATCCCAGTGGCTAGATGTGCCAAGCTTATAGAGACATACCCCAAGAGACTTGCAGCTGTAATTGCTGCAAAAGGTGGCTCTACAAAGTTTTGTCCTGGGGGGGTGAATGGTTTTGCACGCTTAACTTTTCTTTTTTTTTTTTTGTCTTATTTCACAATTTAAAAAAATGTGCATCTTCAAAGTGGTAGGCATGTTGTGTAAATCAAATGATACAACCCCCCCAAAAAATCTATTTTAACTCCAGGGCAACAAAATAGGAAAAATGCCAAGGGGGTGAATACTTTCTCAAGCCACTGTATATTCACAGTATCTCAGAACAGGAATGCTGATCTAGAATCAGGTCCTCCCTGTGCATATAATGGTATTCATTATGATCAAATATACTATATCCCTGTTATGATGAACCAAAGAGATCTGGCTGGACTCTGGAAACAATGGCTGCTGTGACATAACACATCCATGACATCATTCTCCTCAGAGCGGTAACCTTGGCAACCTTGCTGAGAACAGGAGTGTGGGGAGGTAACGGCGCTGTGAACAGAACTCATCCTTCAGGCCACCAGCCCTGACCCACAACATCCTTGGGTTAAAAAGAAAGTGGAGGAGGAGAAGGAGGAGAGGATGTCAAAGATTGTCCACAAGAAAAGATACATCTCCAAGTGTGTTATCTCCAAATCATGTTCCTCCCAGGCAGGGAGGAGGAGGTAATGAATGAAACCCAGATAATGCCGTTTCTGAGCCAGGTTTTATCTGGTAAAAGAATGCCGGCAGGATACGGTGTACGACGCAACACTTCCTCTTTCCAACGAAAGGCATTGTTGATTGGTTCTGCTCGGCTGTGTGACATGAATTACATCACAGGTCATGCTAGGGAAGACCCGCCAGCTGGCGTTCACTGGCTCCCAGCAGACGTTGATGTGGTACACAGTCAATGTTATGTTTCTGTGTGTGTGTGTGGCCTCTTTGTGGGTCTTGTTTTGGCATCACGGAACCCTACCCTCTAAATAAAATCAATCAATCAATCAAATTTATTTAAAAGGCCCTTCTTACATCAACTGATGTCTCAAAGTGCTGTACAGAAACCCAGCCTAAAACCCCAAACAGCAAGCAATGCAGGTGTAGTAGCACAGTGGCTAGGAAAAACTCCCATGAAAGGCCAGAACTTAGGAATAAACCTAGAGAGGAACCAGGCTATGAGGGGTGGCCAGTCCTCCTCTAGCTGTGCAGGGAGGAGATTATTACAGAACATGGCCAAGATGTTCAAATGTTCATTGATGACCAGCTGGGTCAAATAATAATAATCACAGTGGTTGTCAAGGGGGGAACAGGTCAGCACCTCAGGAGTAAATGTCAGTTGGCTTTTCATAGCCGATCATTCAGAGTATCTCTACCGCTCGTGCTGACTCTATAGAGTTGAAAACAGCAGGCCTGGGACAGATAGCACGTCCGGTGAACAGGTCAGGGTTCCATAGCCGCAGGCAGAACAGTTGAAACTGGAGCAGCAGCACGACCAGTTGGACTAGGGACAGCAAAGAGTCATCAGGCCAGGTAGTCCTGAGGCATGGTCCTAGGGTTCAGGTCCTCCGAGAGAGAGAAAGAACAAAAGAAAGAGAGAAAGAGAGAGAGAATTATAGAGGGCATGCTTAAATTCACACAGGACACCGGATAAGACAGAAGAAATACTCCAGATATAACAGACTGACCCTAGCCTCCCGACACATAAACTACTGCAGTGTAAATACTGGAGGCTGAGACAGGAGGGGTCGGAAGACACTGTGGCCCCGTCCGACGATACCCCCGGACAGGGCCAAACAGGCAGGATATAACCCCACCCACTTTGCCAAAGCACAGCCCCCACACCACTAGAGGGATATCTTCAACCACCAACTTACCATCCTGAGACAAGGGCGAGTATAGCCCTGTCGTGTCTTTACTATCATTAAACGGAAGACATAGTTTTCATCAAAGATTCTCTGTAATTAATATTACGCGATCAACTGATTAATCGTGTAAATGTAATTAACTAGGAAGTCGGGGCACCAAGGAAAAATATTCATATTACAAAGTTATCATTTCCTAAAATAACTTTTCAGATCAATTAGTCTTCGAATTAATCTGATTAGTTTTCGAATTTATCTGATCAATTAGTCTTTAAATTAATGAATGATTTACTTTACCTCATGCTAGTCTCATTCCAAACGTCGTAAATAGTTGGTTATCTGCATGAACCCAGTCTTCACTATGAGTCATCCATACATCAATTGTATTTTTTTTATTACCTTTATTTTACTAGGCAAGTCAGTTAAGAACAAATTCTTATTTTCAATGACAGCCTAGGAACAGTGGGTTAACTGCCTGTTCAGGGGCATAACGACAGATTTGTACCTTGTCAGCTCGGGGGTTTGAACTTGCAACCTTCCGGTTACTAGTCCAACGCTCTAACCACTAGGCTACCCTGCCGCCCTGTGCTGCAATAATTTATTTATTACTAACTAAGTCATTCACAGAAATGCATAAACAAACAGTAAATATGGTTACATGAAATGATAGGAGAATGTGCCCTAGTGGGCTAAACCGGCATGGTGGCTTGTTAGACAAAAGGAGAAGTGGGGGTCGACTAAGAAGTCACTACAGAGTGATAATTATAACAATTGAAATGCTAATCCTTTGCACATGAACTCTCACTCATTCGGGAACAATTGCAATCACTATATATATTTACGCTCAGTGTGTAGTCTTGATCGCTGGTGAAAAGTTTGTTTATTTTGTAGAATTGTCCGTCTCTCTCCCTCTCACTCTCTGTCGTGGTTATAGTGTATAGTTCAGAGTGACATTCATTTGTTTCATTATAGAGTGGATGTTTCAGCGGTTGTCGTTCTTCGCGTTCAATGATACCGAATTCCTAGCTGCAGACTAGTAATTAATATCAAAGACTTTTATCGAGAGTCTAAGAATTTACCACGTGGTATGGTTAAAATATTCAGCAATGGTCTACAACCTTTGTCTCCTCCTAATGGAGAAAAGCATGGTCTGCAACCTTTAGCCATCTCGTAATTGAGGTAAGCTTGGTCTGCTGATCGAAAACCCGAGTGGGGGTTTTATTCGGAAGGCAAAAAAGAGCTGTCCCAGGACGCCTGACCTTAACTTTGCTCAGGGGCGGTCCTCTGATTTAGTTAACTCCAATCCCCTTTTTGAGTTTTCCTTCAATAAACAGTCCAAAATCATATTACACAATTTTACAAACAGTATCATACTCACTCATTCATCTTATAAAACAATTAGATGTAAACCTCATATCTGAGGCTATTATATAAACAGCGTTATGGTAATGTGGCCACACCATCTCCCATGAGCTTCCCCAAGTTGTAACAAACGGACCAGTTCGTAGCTGGATTCTTCAACGATCTTTTATACTTTCTCCGGAATATGAAATTTGTGCGTACCTCAAGTTCTGTGAGGTGGAAGGAATTGCTTTGTTCTCTATGAAAATTTACTCTCTCTATACTGTGTGTCCATGAGGAGATCCTCAGGAATTTACGACGTCTCTCTGACCACAGCAACCTTCCTGTTCTTAAGTTTTGCAAAAAACGAAACTTAAGAACAGGAAGCATAGAAATAACACACATAGAACAGATCTACCGCTTCTTAGACTCGTTTTCAATGAATGACACATCTATAGCTCACATTTCTATGCGAATTTGGTCAGGTCGTCCAAAAGTTACATATTGCAGCTTTAACATTCAGTCCAGTTTGATGTAAAAATCTTTGAAGATATTTTTTCCCTCAACAGGGTATTTATTCTCAGTATAATTTAAACCTACTCTTTGAGCAGACTAAGTACAGATTTAAACCTACTCATTGAGCAGACTATTTAATTTCGGGGGCGGGAATAGAGAACCTAGACAAGGAAAGTTGTAGCTGTCTGGTATCACCCGTAAAATCAGCTAAATTACTGGTTTATTCTTGTGGGTTTTTCATTGTAATCAATCTTATTTTAGCTCGGCAGGTGCATGTAATCTCCCGTTAGTATCGCTTTAAGAAACCCAGTGCTAACACGGTCATCCATACAAAGTTCCGCAACTTTGTTACAGTCCTCCAATAACCTATAATGACAGGGACAATCTCTTTCCATCTTCATTGGCTTGTTCCTGCAGTCTGCATTGACGTTTCCAGACCTTTAGAACAGTCAACCCAGGCAGACAAACCGTGTCTGGAGAAGAGCTTTACCCAAGGATATGGCAAGACAGAGGACCAGACTGAATTTCCACTCTGCTGTGAGTGTGTGTGTGTGCGTGTGTGTGTGCGTGTGTGTGTGTTGGGGGGGGGGGGGGGTTGGGTTCTGGACCCCCTTGGGGGGGGGGGGGGGGGGGGGGGGACCAG
Organism: Oncorhynchus mykiss; assembly: GCF_013265735.2. Lineage (NCBI taxonomy): Eukaryota > Metazoa > Chordata > Actinopteri > Salmoniformes > Salmonidae > Oncorhynchus > Oncorhynchus mykiss. Next base: position 39,624,691 of record NC_048589.1, read on the forward strand.
TGAGGAGTGGAGAAGAGGAATATCTGACTTGATATTGTAGACAACAATAGACCAGCCATAAAGAATCCTTCCCCAGGCTACATCTATACTGACTGGGCTGCATCTGTACTGACTGGGCTGCATCTATACTGACTGGGCTTCATCTATACTGACTGGGCTGCATCTATACTGACTGGGCTGCATCTATACTGACTGGGCTGCATCTATACTGACTGGGCTGCATCTATACTGACTGGGCTGCATCTATACTGACTGGGCTGCATCTATACTGACTGGGCTGCATCTATACTGACTGGGCTGCATCTATACTGACTGGGCTGCATCTATACTGACTGTACTGACTGTACTCTATACTGACATCTATACTGACTGGGCTGCATCTATACTGACTGGGCTGCATCTATACTGAATGGGCTGCATCTATACTGAATGGGCTGCATCTATACTGACTGGGCTGCTTTTATACTCACTGTGCTGCATCTATACTGACTGTGCTGCATCTATACTGACTGTGATGCATCTATACTGACTGGGCTACATCTATACCGACTGGGCTGCATCTATACTGACTGGGCAAGACTTGGCTGAACTTGGCTGGAATAGACTTTGCTGGGCTGGACTAGACTGGACTTGTCTGGGCTGGGCTGGACTAGACTGGACTTGTCTGGGCTGGGCTGGGCTGGACCAGACTGGACTTTGCTGGGCTGGACTGTGCTAGGCTGGACTAGACTGGACTTTCTGGACTGGGCTGGGCTAGGTTATTAATTATGGCCCTCAGATTCCATTCCCATCCTCCCATATTCAGATCCGCTCAGGAAGAATTTTCTTGCTCAACTGGAGAAATACATGAATGTTTGTTTCTCTCGTTGGCACATCCATTTAATCTGTATTGTGGAAGTTCACCGCTAAATTGGCTAAAGCCCAATTGAAAATGAAAGGTAATTTTCCTCGAGTCGACGGAGACTGTATTCACGGTAAACGCTGCATACAGAACCAGTCAAAAGTTTGGACACACCTACTCATTCAACGGTTTTTCATTATTTTATTACTATTTTCTACATTGTAGAATAATAGTGAAGACATCAACACTATGAAATAACACACATGGAATCATGTAGTAACTAAAAAAAGTGTTAAACAAATCTAAATATATTTTATATTTCAGATTCTGCCTTGATGACAGCTTTGCACACTTTTGGCATTCTCTCAACCAGCTTCACCTGGAATGATTTTCCAACAGTCTTGAAGGAGTTCCCACATATGCTGAGCACTTGATGGCTGCTTTACCTTCATCCAACTCATCCCATACCATCTCAATTGGGTTGAGGTCGGGGGATTGTGGAGGCCAGGTCATCTGAAGCAGCACCCCATCACTGTCCTTCTTGGTCAAATAGCCCTTACACAGCCTGGAGGTGTGTTGGGTCAGTGTCCCTGTTGAAAAAACAGTGATCGTCCCACCAAGCTCAAACCAGATGGTGTATCGCTGCAGAATGCTTTGGTAGCCATGCTGGTTAAGTGTGCCTTGAATTCTAAAGAAATCACTGACAGTGACACAAGCAATGCACCCCCACACCATTACACCTCCCCCTCCATGCTTCACGGTGGGAGCCACACATGCTGAGATCATCCGTTCACCTACTCTGCGTCTCATAAAGACATGGCGGTTGGAACCAAAAATCTCAAATTTGGACTCATCAGACCAATTGAATGATTTCAACTAGTCTAATGTCCATTGCATGTTTCTTGGCAAGTATCGTCTTATTATTGGTGTCCTTTAGTAGTGGTTTCTTTGCAGCAAATCGACCATGAAGGCCTGATTCACGTGGTCTCCTCTGAACAGTTGATGTTGAGAAGTGTCTGTTACTTGAACTCCGTGAAGCATTTATTTGGGCTGCAATCTGAGGCTGGTAACTCAAATGCACTTATGCTCTGCAGCAGAGGTAACTCTGGGTCTTCCCTTCTTGTGGCGGTCCTCATGAGAGCCAGTTTCATCATAGCTCTTGATGGTTTTTGCGACTGCACCTGAAGAAACTTTCAAAGTTCTTGAAATTTTACGGATTGACTGACCTTCATGTCTTAAAGTAATGATGGACTGTCGTTTCCCTTTGCTTATTTGAGCTGTTCTTGCAATAATATGGACTTGGTCTTTAACAAAATAGGGCTACCTTCTGTATACCACCCCTACCTTGTCACAACACAACTGATTGGCTCAAACGCATTAAGAAGGATTGAAACTCCACAAACTAACCTTTAACAAGGCACACCTGTTAAATTAATTGCATTCCAGGTGACTACCTCATGAAGCTGGTTGAGAGAATGCCAAGAGTGTGCAAAGCTGTCATCAAGGCAAAGGGTGGCTACATTGAAGAATCTTAAATATACAATATATTTTGATTTGTTTAACACTTTTTTGTTTACTACATGATTCCATATGTGTTATTTCATAGTTTTGATGTCTTCACTATTATTCTACAACATAGAAAATAGTATAAAATAATGAAAAACCCTTGAATGAGTAGGTGTGTCTAAACTTCTGACTGGTACTGAATGTTGGCTCAATCGGAAAATAACCTTTAAATGTATATTGTGCAATCTGTAACACTTCAGCGATACAGACTGACTAGAACCCTAAGTCTTGTATGAACTCTGGAAGAGAGGGAAAATGGAGGCCAGGGATTTGCTTTATATTGGCTTCTCCTGAAGAGAGGGTGGGGTTGCTTCAGTCTCATTGGTGGGCGCACGTATATAAGCACAAGGATTTGATTTTGACGTGGGTGTGTGCCCAAGTTTGTGTGTTTCAATCAATCAGCGAAGCCTCAGGTGACCGTTTAACTAGGACCACTACGTTAAGGGGAGGGGGGGGGGGGGGGGGGGGGGGGGGGGGAGTTCACCCAGAGCAGTTGGAAGTGATGTTGGAGGGGGGCGTGGAAGGACATGAGGGTTCAACACTGGGAGTTCAACACTGGGAGTTCAACACTGGGAGTTCAACACTGGGAGTTCAACACTGGGAGTTCAACACTGGGTGTTCAACACTGGGAGTTCAACACTGGGAGTTCAACACTGGGAGTTTAACACTGGGAGTTCAACACTGGGAGTTCAACACATTTAATGAGGAGTGGCTTCCATCTGGCCCTTCTACCATAAAGGCCTGATTGGTGGAGTGCTGCAGAGATGGTTGTACTTCTGGAAGGTTCTCCGATGTCCACATAGGAACTTTAGAGCTCTGTCAGAGTGACCATTGGGATCTTGGTCACCTCCCTAACAAAGGCCCTTCTCCCCCGATTGCTCAGTTTGGCCAGGTGGACAGCTCTCGGAAGAGTCTTGGTGGTTCCAAGCTTCTTCTATTTAAGAATGATGGAGGTCAATGTGTTCTTGGGGACCTTCAAAGCTGCATAATTTCTTTGGTACCCTTCCCCAGATCGGTGCCTCGACACAATCCTGTCTCGGAGCTCTAAAGACAATTCCTTCAGCCTCATGGCTTGTTTTTTTTGCTGTAGGACGGGTGTGTGCATTTCCAAATCATCTCCAATCAATTGAATGTACCACAGGTGGAATCCAATCAAGTTGTAGAAACATCTCAAGGATGATCAATGGGAACAGGATGCACCTGAGCTCAATTTCAATGTCTCATTGTAAATGTAACGGATGTGAAATAGCTAGCTAGTTAGCGTTTCAATCAGTGATGTCACTTGCTCTGAGACCTTGAAGTAGTGGTTCCCCTTGCTTTGCAAGGGCCGCGGCTTTTGTGGAGCGATGGGTAACGATGCTTCGTGGGTGACTGTTATTGATGTGTGCAGAGGGTCCCTGGTTCGCGCCCCGGTAGGGGCGAGGGGACGGTCTAAAGTTATACTGTTACATAAAGGATCTGAATACTTATGTAAATAAGGTATTTCTGTCTTTTATTTTTCATACATTTGCAAACATTTCTAAAAATGTCATTATGGGGTATTGTGTGTAGATTGATGAGGGTAAAAAACTATTTAATCTGTTTTAGAATAAGACTGTAACATAACAAAATGTGGAAAAGTCAAGGGGTCTGAATACTTGCCGAATGCACTGTTTAATCTATAACTTTTATGAAATTAAAATGTAGAAGTTAAAGACTAGAGTAAAACACTGGGAGTTGACAGCGAGCGAGAAAGAGAGAGAGGTTGCAAAAGATAGAGAGAGAAATTGTTATGTGAGAGAGTGGAGGAGGGAGAGAGAAGGAGCAGTTATGTGAGAGAGTGGAGGAGAGAGAGTGGAGGAGAGAGAGAGAGAAGGAGAAGTTAAGTGAGAGAGTGGAGGAGAGAGAGAGAGAAGGAGCAGTTATGTGAGAGAGTGGAGGAGAGAGAGAGAGAAGCAGTTATGTGAGAGAGTGGAGGAGAGAGAGAGAGAAGGAGCAGTTAAGTGAGAGAGTGGAGGAGAGAGAGAGTGGAGGAGAGAGAGAGAAGGAGCAGTTAAGTGAGAGAGTGGAGGAGAGAGAGAAGGAGCAGTTATGTGAGAGAGTGGAGGAGAGAGAGAGAGAAGGAGCAGTTATGTGAGAGAGTGGAGGAGAGAGAGAGAGAAGGAGCAGTTAAGTGAGAGAGTGGAGGAGAGAGAGAGTGGAGGAGAGAGAGAGAGAAGGAGCAGTTATGTGAGAGAGTGGAGGAGAGAGAGAGAGAAGAAGCAGTTATGTGAGAGAGTTGAGGAGAGAGAGAGAGAAGGAGCAGTTAAGTGAGAGAGTGGAGGAGAGAGAGTGGAGGAGAGAGAGAGAAGGAGCAGTTAAGTGAGAGAGTGGAGGAGAGAGAGAGAAGGAGCAGTTATGTGAGAGAGTGGAGGAGAGAGAGATCGAAGGAGCAGTTATGTGAGAGAGTGGAGGAGAGAGAGAGTGGAGGAGAGAGAGAGAGAAGGAGCAGTTATGTGAGAGAGTGGAGGAGAGAGAGAGAGAAGGAGCAGTTATGTGAGAGAGTGGAGGAGAGAGAGAGAGAAGAAGCAGTTATGTGAGAGAGTGGAGGAGAGAGAGAGAGAAGAAGCAGTTATGTGAGAGAGTTGAGGAGAGAGAGAGAGAAGGAGCAGTTAAGTGAGAGAGTGGAGGAGAGAGAGTGGAGGAGAGAGAGAGAAGGAGCAGTTAAGTGAGAGAGTGGAGGAGAGAGAGAGAAGGAGCAGTTATGTGAGAGAGTGGAGGAGAGAGAGATCGAAGGAGCAGTTATGTGAGAGAGTGGAGGAGAGAGAGAGTGGAGGAGAGAGAGAGAGAAGGAGCAGTTATGTGAGAGAGTGGAGGAGAGAGAGAGAGAGAAGGAGCAGTTATGTGAGAGAGTGGAGGAGAGAGAGAGAAGGAGCAGTTATGTGAGAGAGTGGAGGAGAGAGAGAGAGAAGGAGCAGTTAAGTGAGAGAGTGGAGGAGAGAGAGAGTGGAGGAGAGAGAGAGAAGGAGCAGTTAAGTGAGAGAGTGGAGGAGAGAGAGAGAAGGAGCAGTTATGTGAGAGAGTGGAGGAGAGAGAGATCGAAGGAGCAGTTATGTGAGAGAGTGGAGGAGAGAGAGAGTGGAGGAGAGAGATAGAGGTGGAGCAGTTATGTGAGAGAGTGGAGGAGAGAGAGAGAGAAGGAGCAGTTATGTGAGAGAGTGGAGGAGAGAGAGAGAGAAGGAGCAGTTAAGTGAGAGAGTGGAGGAGAGAGAGAGTGGAGGAGAGAGAGAGAAGGAGCAGTTATGTGAGAGAGTGGAGGAGAGAGAGAGAGAAGAAGCAGTTATGTGAGAGAGTTGAGGAGAGAGAGAGAGAAGGAGCAGTTAAGTGAGAGAGTGGAGGAGAGAGAGTGGAGGAGAGAGAGAGAAGGAGCAGTTAAGTGAGAGAGTGGAGGAGAGAGAGAGAAGGAGCAGTTATGTGAGAGAGTGGAGGAGAGAGAGATCGAAGGAGCAGTTATGTGAGAGAGTGGAGGAGAGAGAGAGTGGAGGAGAGAGAGAGAGAAGGAGCAGTTATGTGAGAGAGTGGAGGAGAGAGAGAGAGAAGGAGCAGTTATGTGAGAGAGTGGAGGAGAGAGAGAGAGAAGGAGCAGTTATGTGAGAGAGTGGAGGAGAGAGAGAGAGAGAAGGAGAAGTTAAGTGAGAGAGTGGAGGAGAGAGAGAGAGAAGGAGCAGTTAAGTGAGAGAGTGGAGGAGAGAGAGAGTGGAGGAGAGAGAGAGAAGGAGCAGTTAAGTGAGAGAGTGGAGGAGAGAGAGAGAAGGAGCAGTTATGTGAGAGAGTGGAGGAGAGAGAGATCGAAGGAGCAGTTATGTGAGAGAGTTGAGGAGAGAGAGAGAGAAGGAGCAGTTAAGTGAGAGAGTGGAGGAGAGAGAGTGGAGGAGAGAGAGAGAAGGAGCAGTTAAGTGAGAGAGTGGAGGAGAGAGAGAGAAGGAGCAGTTATGTGAGAGAGTGGAGGAGAGAGAGATCGAAGGAGCAGTTATGTGAGAGAGTGGAGGAGAGAGAGAGTGGAGGAGAGAGAGAGAGAAGGAGCAGTTATGTGAGAGAGTGGAGGAGAGAGAGAGAGAGAATGAGCAGTTATGTGAGAGATTGGAGGAGAGAGAGAGAGAAGGAGCAGTTATGTGAGAGAGTGGAGGAGAGAGAAAGAGAAGGAGCAGTTAAGTGAGAGAGTGGAGGAGAGAGAGAGTGGAGGAGAGAGAGAGAAGGAGCAGTTAAGTGAGAGAGTGGAGGAGAGAGAGAGAAGGAGCAGTTATGTGAGAGAGTGGAGGAGAGAGAGATCGAAGGAGCAGTTATGTGAGAGAGTGGAGGAGAGAGAGAGTGGAGGAGAGAGAGATCGAAGGAGCAGTTATGTGAGAGAGTGGAGGAGAGAGAGAGTGGAGGAGAGAGAGAGAGAAGGAGCAGTTATGTGAGAGAGTGGAGGAGAGAGAGAGAGAAGAAGCAGTTATGTGAGAGAGTTGAGGAGAGAGAGAGAGAGAAGGAGCAGTTAAGTGAGAGAGTGGAGGAGAGAGAGTGGAGGAGAGAGAGAGAGAAGGAGCAGTTATGTGAGAGAGTGGAGGAGAGAGAGAGAGAAGAAGCAGTTATGTGAGAGAGTGGAGGAGAGAGAGAGAGAAGGAGCAGTTAAGTGAGAGAGTGGAGGAGAGAGAGAGAAGGAGCAGTTATGTGAGAGAGTGGAGGAGAGAGAGATCGAAGGAGCAGTTATGTGAGAGAGTGGAGGAGAGAGAGAGTGGAGGAGAGAGAGAGAGAAGGAGCAGTTATGTGAGAGAGTGGAGGAGAGAGAGAGAGAAGGAGCAGTTATGTGAGAGAGTGGAGAAGAGAGAGAGAGAAGGAGCAGTTATGTGAGAGAGTGGAGGAGAGAGAGAGAGAAGGAGCAGTTAAGTGAGAGAGTGGAGGAGAGAGAGAGAGAAGGAGCAGTTAAGTGAGAGAGTGGAGGAGAGAGAGAGTGGAGGAGAGAGAGAGAGAAGGAGCAGTTATGTGAGAGAGTGGAGGAGAGAGAGAGTGGAGGAGAGAGAGAGAGAAGGAGCAGTTCCACTTCAGGCTGAACCCTGAGTTTTTTTGTTTTGTTTCTCTCACCTCGTCCTTAAAGAGCGTGATTCCTTACATCATCCACAGGATCTGGGCCGACCTTGTTTTGTTACAATGGCTTATTGTTGGAGAAAAACCCAATTATTCTGAAATAATTCCTTTTGACGAGGCACATGATGGAGCAGACCCTGTGTTCTGTTTCAGTCTGTTTCCACTTTGGTCTACCTTTACCTCACATCAGATGAAGGTTTAACCTCTGTCATCACCCAATCCTTTGTCCTCCTGTGTTAACACACCCCGACCTTGTCCTTTGTCCTCCTCTGTTAACACACCCTGACCTTGTGCTTTGTCCTCCTGTGTTAACAGCACACCCTGACCTTGTCCTTTGTCCTCCTGTGTCAACAACACACCCTGACTTTGTCCTTTGTCCTCCTGTTTTAACACACTCTGACCTTGTCCTTTGTCCTCCTGTTTTAACACACCCTGGCTTTGTCCTTTGTCCTCCTGTGCTAACACACCCCGACCTTGTCCTTTGTCCTCCTGTGTTAACAACACACCCTGACCTTGTCCTTTGTCCTCCTGGGCTAACAACACACCCTGACCTTGTCCTTTGTCCTCCTGTGTTAACACACCCTGACCTTGTCCTTTGTCCTCCTGTGTTAACACACCCTGACCTTGTCCTTTGTCCTCCTGTGCTAACAACACACCCTGAAATTGTCCTTTGTCCTCCTGTTTTAACACACCCTGACCTTTTCCTTTGTCCTCCTGTGCTAACAACACACCCTGACCTTGTCCTTTTTCCTCCTGTGTTAACAACACACCCTGACCTTGTCCTTTGTCCTCCTGGGCTAACAACACACCCTGACCTTGTCCTTTGTCCTCCTGTGTTAACACACCCTGACCTTGTCCTTTGTCCTCCTGTTTTAACACACCCTGACCTTGTCCTTTGTCATCCTGTGTTAACAGCACACCCTGACCTTGTCCTTCGTCCTCCTGTGTCAACAACACACCCTGACTTTGTCCTTTGTTCTCCTGTTTTAACACACTCTGACCTTGTCCTTTGTCCTCCTGTTTTAACACACCCTGACCTTGTCCTTTGTCCTCCTGTGTTAACAACAAACCCTGACCTTGTCCTTTGTCCTCCTGTGTCAAAAACACACCCTGACCTTGTCCTTTGTCCTCCTGTTTTAACACACCCTGACCTTGTCCTTTGTCCTCCTGTGTTAACCACACACCCTGACCTTGTCCTTTGTCCTCCTGTTTTAACACACCCTGACCTTGTCCTTTGTCCTCCTGTGTTAACAACACACCCCGACCTTGTCCTTTGTCCTCCTGTGCGAACAACACACCCTGACCTTGTCCTTTGTCCTCCTGTGTTAACAACACACCCTGACCTTGTCCTTTGTCCTCCTGGGCTAACAACACACCCTGACATTGTCCTTTGTCCTCCTGTTTTAACACACTCTGACCTTGTCCTTTGTCCTCCTGTTTTAACACACCCTGACCTTGTCATTTGTCCTCCTGTGTTAACACCACACCCTGACCTTGTCCTTTGTCCTCCTGTGTTAACACACCCTGACCTTGTCCTTTGTCCTCCTGTGTTAACAACACACCCTGACCTTGTCCTTTGTCCTCCTGTTTTAACACACCCTGAACGTGTCCTTTGTCCTCCTGTGTTAACACACCCTGACCTTGTCCTTTGTCATCCTGTGTCAACAACACACCCTGACCTTGTCATTTGTCCTCCTGTTTTAACACACCCTGACCTTGTCCTTTGTCCTCCTGTTTTAACACACCCTGACCTTGTCCTTTGTCCTCCTGGGCTAACAACACACCCTGACCTTGTCATTTGTCCTCCTGTTTTAACACACCCTGACCTTGTCCTTTGTCATCCTGTGTTAACAGCACACCCTGACCTTGTCCTTTGTCCTCCTGTGTCAACAACACACCCTGACTTTGTCCTTTGTCCTCCTGTTTTAACACACTCTGACCTTGTCCTTTGTCCTCCTGTTTTAACACACTCTGACCTTGTCATTTGTCCTCCTGTGTTAACAACACACCCTGACCTTGTCCTTTGTCCTCCTGTGTCAACAACACACCCTGACTTTGTCCTTTGTCCTCCTGTTTTAACACACTCTGACCTTGTCCTTTGTCCTCCTGTTTTAACACACTCTGACCTTGTCATTTGTCCTCCTGTGTTAATACACCCTGACCTTGTCCTTTGTCCTCCTGTGTTAACAACACACCCTGACCTTGTCCTTTGTCCTCCTGTTTTAACACACCCTGACCTTGTCCTTTGTCATCCTGTGTTAACAGCACACCCTGACCTTGTCCTTTGTCCTCCTGTGTCAACAACACACCCTGACTTTGTCCTTTGTCCTCCTGTTTTAACACACTCTGACCTTGTCCTTTGTCCTCCTGTGCTAACAACACACCCTGACCTTGTCCTTTTTCCTCCTGTGTTAACAACACACCCTGACCTTGTCCTTTGTCCTCCTGGGCTAACAACACACCCTGACCTTGTCCTTTGTCCTCCTGTGTTAACACACCCTGACCTTGTCCTTTGTCATCCTGTGTTAACAACACACCCTGACCTTGTCCTTTGTCCTCCTGGGCTAACAACACACCCTGACCTTGTCCTTTGTCCTCCTGTTTTAACACACCCTGACCTTGTCCTTTGTCATCCTGTGTTAACAGCACACCCTGACCTTGTCCTTTGTCCTCCTGTGTCAAAAACACACCCTGACCTTGTCCTTTGTCCTCCTGTTTTAACACACCCTGACCTTGTCCTTTGTCCTCCTGTGTTAACAACACACCCTGACCTTGTCCTTTGTCCTCCTGTTCTAACAACACACCCTGACCTTGTCCTTTGTCCTCCTGTGTTAACAACACACCCTGACCTTGTCCTTTGTCCTCCTGGGCTAACAACACACCCTGACCTTGTCCTTTGGCCTCCTGTGTTAACACACCCTGACCTTGTCCTTTGTCCTCCTGTGTTAACACACCCTGACCTTGTCCTTTATCCTCCTGTGTTAACAACACACCCTGACCTTGTCCTTTGTCCTCCTGTTTTAACACACTCTGACCTTGTCCTTTGTCCTCCTGTTTTAACACACCCTGTCCTTGTCCTTTGTCCTCCTGTGTTAACAACACACCCTGACCTTGTCCTTTGTCCTCCTGTTTTAACACACTCTGACCTTGTCCTTTGTCCTCCTGTTTTAACACACCCTGTCCTTGTCCTTTGTCCTCCTGTGTTAACAGCACACCCTGACCTTGTCCTTTGTCCTCCTGTGTCAACAACACACCCTGACCTTGTCATTTGTCCTCCTGTTTTAACACACCCTGACCTTGTCCTTTGTCCTCCTGGGCTAACAACACACCCTGACCTTGTCCTTTGTCCTCCTGTGTTAACAACACACCCTGACCTTGTCCTTTGTCCTCCTGTTTTAACACACCCTGAACGTGTCCTTTGTCCTCCTGTGTTAACAGCACACCCTGACCTTGTCCTTTGTCCTCCTGTGTTAACAGCACACCCTGACCTTGTCCTTTGTCCTCCTGTGTTAACAACACACCCTGACCTTGTCCTTTGTCCTCCTGTTTTAACACACCCTGTCCTTGTCCTTTGTCCTCCTGTGTTAACAACACACCCTGACCTTGTCCTTTGTCCTCCTGTTTTAACACACCCTGAACGTGTCCTTTGTCCTCCTGTGTTAACAGCACACCCTGACCTTGTCCTTTGTCCTCCTGTGTCAACAACACACCCTGACCTTGTCATTTGTCCTCCTGTTTTAACACACCCTGACCTTGTCCTTTGTCCTCCTGGGCTAACAACACACCCTGACCTTGTCCTTTGTCCTCCTGTGTTAACAACACACCCTGACCTTGTCATTTGTCCTCCTGTTTTAACACACCCTGACCTTGTCCTTTGTCATCCTGTGTTAACAGCACACCCTGACCTTGTCATTTGTCCTCCTGTGTCAACAACACACCCTGACTTTGTCCTTTGTCCTCCTTTTTTAACACACTCTGACCTTGTCCTTTGTCCTCCTGGGCTAACAACACACCCTGACATTGTCCTTTGTCCTCCTGTTTTAACACACCCTGGCTTTGTCCTTTGTCCTCCTGTGCTAACAACACACCCTGACATTGTCCTTTGTCCTCCTGTTTTAACACACCCTGACCTTTTCCTTTGTCCTCCTGTGCTAACAACACACCCTGACCTTGTCCTTTTTCCTCCTGTGTTAACAACACACCCTGACCTTGTCCTTTGTCCTCCTGGGCTAACAACACACCCTGACCTTGTCCTTTGTCCTCCTGTGTTAACAACACACCCTGACCTTGTCATTTGTCCTCCTGTTTTAACACACCCTGACCTTGTCCTTTGTCATCCTGTGTTAACAGCACACCCTGACCTTGTCCTTTGTCCTCCTGTGTCAACAACACACCCTGACTTTGTCCTTTGTCCTCCTTTTTTAACACACCCTGGCTTTGTCCTTTGTCCTCCTGTGCTAACAACACACCCTGACATTGTCCTTTGTCCTCCTGTTTTAACACACCCTGACCTTTTCCTTTGTCCTCCTGTGCTAACAACACACCCTGACCTTGTCCTTTTTCCTCCTGTGTTAACAACACACCCTGACCTTGTCCTTTGTCCTCCTGTGTTAACACACCCTGACCTTGTCCTTTGTCCTCCTGTTTTAACACACCCTGACCTTGTCCTTTGTCATCCTGTGTTAACAGCATACCCTGACCTTGTCCTTTGTCCTCCTGTGTCAACAACACACCCTGACTTTGTCCTTTGTCCTCCTGTTTTAACACACTCTGACCTTGTCCTTTGTCCTCCTGTTTTAACACACCCTGACCTTGTCCTTTGTCCTCCTGTGTTAACAACACACCCTGACCTTGTCCTTTGTCCTCCTGTGTCAAAAACACACCCTGACCTTGTCCTTTGTCCTCCTGTTTTAACACACCCTGACCTTGTCCTTTGTCCTCCTGTGTTAACCACACACCCTGACCTTGTCCTTTTTCCTCCTGTGTTAACAACACACCCTGACCTTGTCCTTTGTCCTCCTGTTTTAACACACCCTGACCTTGTCCTTTGTCATCCTGTGTTAACAGTACACCCTGACCTTGTCCTTTGTCCTCCTGTGTTAACAACACACCCCAACCTTGTCATTTGTCCTCCTGTGCTAACAACACACCCTGACCTTGTCCTTTGTCCTCCTGTGTTAACAACACACCCTGACCTTGTCCTTTGTCCTCCTGGGCTAACAACACACCCTGACCTTGTCCTTTGTCCTCCTGTGTCAAAAACACACCCTGACCTTGTCCTTTGTCCTCCTGTTTTAACACACCCTGACCTTGTCCTTTGTCCTCCTGTGTTAACCACACACCCTGACCTTGTCCTTTTTCCTCCTGTGTTAACAACACACCCTGACCTTGTCCTTTGTCCTCCTGTTTTAACACACCCTGACCTTGTCCTTTGTCATCCTGTGTTAACAGTACACCCTGACCTTGTCCTTTGTCCTCCTGTGTTAACAACACACCCCAACCTTGTCATTTGTCCTCCTGTGCTAACAACACACCCTGACCTTGTCCTTTGTCCTCCTGTGTTAACAACACACCCTGACCTTGTCCTTTGTCCTCCTGGGCTAACAACACACCCTAACCTTGTCCTTTGGCCTCCTGTGTTAACACACCCTGACCTAGTCCTTTGTCCTCCTGTGTTAACACACCCTGACCTTGTCCTTTTTCCTCCTGTGTTAACAACACACCCTGACCTTGTCCTTTGTCCTCCTGTTTTAACACACCCTGGCTTTGTCCTTTGTCCTCCTGTGCTAACAACACACCCTGACATTGTCCTTTGTCCTCCTGTTTTAACACACTCTGACCTTGTCCTTTGTCCTCCTGTGTTAACCACACACCCTGACCTTGTCCTTTGTCCTCCTGTTTTAACACACCCTGAACGTGTCCTTTGTCCTCCTGTGTTAACAACACACCCTGACCTTGTCCTTTGTCCTCCTGTTTTAACACACCCTGAACGTGTCCTTTGTCCTCCTGTGTTAACAGCACACCCTGACCTTGTCCTTTGTCCTCCTGTGTCAACAACACACCCTGACCTTGTCATTTGTCCTCCTGTTTTAACACACCCTGACCTTGTCCTTTGTCCTCCTGGGCTAACAACACACCCTGACCTTGTCCTTTGTCCTCCTGTGTTAACAACACACCCTGACCTTGTCATTTGTCCTCCTGTTTTAACACACCCTGACCTTGTTCTTTGTCATCCTGTGTTAACAGCACACCCTGACCTTGTCCTTTGTCCTCCTGTGTCAACAACACACCCTGACTTTGTCCTTTGTCCTCCTGTTTTAACACACTCTGACCTTGTCCTTTGTCCTCCTGTTTTAACACACCCTGGCTTTGTCCTTTGTCCTCCTGTGCTAGCAACACACCCTGACATTGTCCTTTGTCCTCCTGTTTTAACACACCCTGACCTTGTCCTTTTTCCTCCTGTGTTAACAACACACCCTGACCTTGTCCTTTGTCCTCCTGGGCTAACAACACACCCTGACCTTGTCCTTTGTCCTCCTGTGTTAACACACCCTGACCTTGTCCTTTGTCATCCTGTGTTAACAGTACACCCTGACCTTGTCCTTTGTCCTCCTGTGTCAACAACACACCCTGACTTTGTCCTTTGTCCTCCTGTTTTAACACACTCTGACCTTGTCCTTTGTCCTCCTGTGTCAAAAACACACCCTGACCTTGTCCTTTGTCCTCCTGTTTTAACACACCCTGACCTTGTCCTTTGTCCTCCTGTGTTAACCACACACCCTGACCTTGTCCTTTGTCCTCCTGTTTTAACACACCCTGACCTTGTCCTTTGTCCTCCTGTGTTAACAACACACCCCGACCTTGTCCTTTGTCCTCCTGTGCTAACAACACACCCTGACCTTGTCCTTTGTCCTCCTGTGTTAACAACACACCCTGGCCTTGTCCTTTGTCCTCCTGGGCTAACAACACACCCTGACCTTGTCCTTTGGCCTCCTGTGTTAACACACCCTGACCTTGTCCTTTGTCCTCCTGTGTTAACACACCCTGACCTTGTCATTTATCCTCCTGTGTTAACAACACACCCTGACCTTGTCCTTTGTCCTCCTGTTTTAACACACCCTAACCTTGTCATTTGTCCTCCTGTGTTAACAACACACCCTGACCTTGTCATTTGTCCTCCTGTTTTAACACACCCTGACCTTGTCCTTTGTCATCCTGTGTTAACAGCACACCCTGACCTTGTCCTTTGTCCTCCTGTGTCAACAACACACCCTGACTTTGTCCTTTGTCCTCCTGTTTTAACACACTCTGACCTTGTCCTTTGTCCTCCTGTTTTAACACACCCTGACCTTGTCCTTTGTCCTCCTGTGTTAACAACACACCCTGACCTTGTCATTTGTCCTCCTGTTTTAACACACCCTGACCTTGTTCTTTGTCATCCTGTGTTAACAGCACACCCTGACCTTGTCCTTTGTCCTCTTGTGTCAACAACACACCCTGACTTTGTCCTTTGTCCTCCTGTTTTAACACACTCTGACCTTGTCCTTTGTCCTCCTGTTTTAACACACCCTGGCATTGTCCTTTGTCCTCCTGTGCTAACAACACACCCTGACATTGTCCTTTGTCCTCCTGTTTTAACACACCCTGACCTTGTCCTTTTTCATCCTGTGTTAACAACACACCCTGACCTTGTCCTTTGTCCTCCTGGGCTAACAACACACCCTGACCTTGTCCTTTGTCCTCCTGTGTTAACACACCCTGACCTTGTCCTTTGTCATCCTGTGTTAACAGTACACCCTGACCTTGTCCTTTGTCCTCCTGTGTCAACAACACACCCTGACTTTGTCCTTTGTCCTCCTGTTTTAACACACTCTGACCTTGTCCTTTGTCCTCCTGTGTCAAAAACACACCCTGACCTTGTCCTTTGTCCTCCTGTTTTAACACACCCTGACCTTGTCCTTTGTCCTCCTGTGTTAACAACACACCCCGACCTTGTCCTTTGTCCTCCTGTGCTAACAACACACCCTGACCTTGTCCTTTGTCCTCCTGTGTTAACAACACACCCTGGCCTTGTCCTTTGTCCTCCTGGGCTAACAACACACCCTGACCTTGTCCTTTGGCCTCCTGTGTTAACACACCCTGACCTTGTCCTTTGTCCTCCTGTGTTAACACACCCTGACCTTGTCATTTATCCTCCTGTGTTAACAACACACCCTGACCTTGTCCTTTGTCCTCCTGTTTTAACACACCCTGACCTTGTCATTTGTCCTCCTGTGTTAACAACACACCCTGACCTTGTCCTTTGTCCTCCTGTGTTAACAACACACCCTGACCTTGTCATTTGTCCTCCTGTTTTAACACACCCTCACCTTGTCCTTTGTCATCCTGTGTTAACAGCACACCCTGACCTTGTCCTTTGTCCTCCTGTGTCAACAACACACCCTGACTTTGTCCTTTGTCCTCCTGTTTTAACACACCCTGACCTTGTCCTTTGTCCTCCTGTGTTAACAACACACCCCGACCTTGTCCTTTGTCCTCTTGTGCTAACAACACACCCTGACCTTGTCCTTTGTCCTCCTGTGTCAACAACACACCCTGACTTTGTCCTTTGTCCTCCTGTTTTAACACACTCTGACCTTGTCCTTTGTCATCCTGTGTTAACAGCACACCCTGATCTTGTCCTTTGTCCTCCTGTGTCAACAACACACCTTGACTTTGTCCTTTGTCCTCCTGTTTTAACACACTCTGACCTTGTCCTTTGTCCTCCTGTTTTAACACACCCTGACCTTGTCCTTTGTCCTCCTGTGTTAACAACACACCCTGACCTTGTCCTTTGTCCTCCTGTGTCAAAAACACACCCTGACCTTGTCCTTTGTCCTCCTGTTTTAACACACCCTGACCTTGTCCTTTGTCCTCCTGTTTTAACACACCCTGACCTTGTCCTTTGTCCTCCTGTGTCAAAAACACACCCTGACCTTGTCCTTTGTCCTCCTGTGTCAAAAACACACTCTGGCGTTGGCATCATCTGAGGAGGTGAGAAGGCCACCTACAGTATGCTGATATGGCTCCAGCTCTCTTCTCTAACCTCCTCTCTTCTTTTCTCGTCTCTTCTCGTCTCTTCTCGTCTCTTCTCTAACCTCCTCTTTTCTCTTCTCTTCTCGTCTCTTCTCGTCTCTTCTCTAACCTCTTCTCTTCTCGTCTCTTCTCATCTCATCTCGTCTGTTCTCGTCTCTTCTCGTCTCTTCTTTAACCTTGTCTCTTCTCGTCTCTTCTCGTCTCTTCTCTAACCTTCTCTCGTCTCTTGCTCAGAGCCATACACACAGATTAATAGACCAGGGATGGGAGTGGTGGCGCTCCCGGGCTACAGTGGTCAAATTGCAGGTCATAAATGGTTTTGGTTTCTTCCGTTTCCTTTCCTGACAAGATTGTGGGGGTTGAATCAGATGGTGAGTATTTGTAAATTGAAGTCTGTGTGGAAGGCATTACCCATGTTACATATAACTGCAGGTTGGATTTTCGTTTTTTTGGATTAAGTTGGAAAGACGATCATGTTTATTAGAAGTTCTGAGGATGAAACACACATATAATTGGACCATAGGGACACATATAATTCAATTTCATTTCAGCCAGAACTATAAAGAAAGAATGTTAGCAAATCTAGTTCCATTGAATCCCACAGTACAAAATACACAGTAAAGCCATACATGTGGAAACACAGAGGCCATTGTAATCCTCATCTAATGTCAACACATCTGTATTGTTCTGCAGCATTTCAAAAATAGTCTTTCTCCCCCACACTTCCTATGAAATCCAGCAATGATTTCCACGTATTGCATTGATCCAAAGGATTAGAAATATATCATACGTCTTCCACAGATGTATGATGTCATGTGTAACTCATTCCCCATTGGTATGTCTTTGTGAATTGGAGCCAATATTTTCCACTGTACTCTGCTCTACCTTCTAACCCACTCTATCCCCAAAGCACACATTTAGGATCACCTTACATTCTCCCAAATAATTACCTTACTTCATAATCCAATTATTATATTATCTGGTAGTTGCCAAATATATTTGTTGCTTGGAGCCTGCCCTATGAAGCAAATCCAATCATTGGGATCTGAATCCAAAAATATTGGAATGTCTGGCCTTTCGAAGTTTTGAAGTTAAATTTGTTTTTGCAGAGGAGAGGCAGCATCTTTATATTTTTTATTTTTAGGGCTGGTATTTATGGCCCAGGTAAACATGATCCAAGACATAAGCCAAGTGCCTGGGTATGTTCCCTATCTCAGATCTTTGGTTGTTTGGTTCTCTAACTATCATGTCTGGACACATCTCTCTCTGGCACAGTCAGGCTGGCGTTAATTAGAGACAGACATAGTGCATCTGCCTCTCCCATCCTGTAGACACCGCGGCAACAAACTAGATGCCCTGTTATGAGACATCTGGTTGGGGATTCTACAGGATATGAGACAGTTTCTATATTTAGTGGTTGACTTTAAGGGTTGCCCTATTGCCTGGGGCGTGTCAACTGGGCAGTCAGGCAAGTTGAGCCTGCTCTAAAGTTGCACCAGGTGTTTGTTTTGACTGAAAACAACAAAACTGTAAAGAATTCCAGTAGACCTAGCCCAAAAACGGATATTGTTGGTTCATCCCCATTGTTTAACTGAAAGACGGACAATGTATAGCATTTATAGCAGCCAGGCACGTTGATTAAACATGCCTATTTATGTAATGGATATGAGTTTGTGAGGGGGTTGACACTACTTCATATTAAAACACTAAACCACTCACAAAAAAAGCTTCACTCAAACGTTTTACTTAAACCCGAAGTGGTTCTGCAGTAGATTACTACTATTACTACTATTACTACTATTACTACTATTACTATTACTACTATTACTACTATTACTACTATTACTACTATTACTACTATTACTATTACTACTATTACTACTATTACTATTACTACTATTACTACTATTACTACTATTACTACTATTACTATTACTACTATTACTACTATTACTACTATTACTACTATTACTACTATTACTACTATTACTACTATTACTATTATTACTACTATTACTATTACTACTATTACTACTATTACTACTATTACTACTATTACTATTACTACTATTACTACTATTACTATTACTACTATTACTACTATTACTACTATTACTACTATTACTATTACTATCAGCTCATCCCTTGTTCATAAAGATTACAACTTCTCATCTGAATTGAAATTGAAACTAACGATGTGCGCTGAGAGTCGGGAAGCAAGTTAAGGGAGTGTTTTAATAAAATACATGGAACATGAAACAAAACAAGAAACACTAAGAGCACACAGAAGGAACCAAAGGGAGTGACATATATATATATATACACAGTGCCTTGCGAAAGTATTCGGCCCCCTTGAACTTTGCGACCTTTTGCCACATTTCAGGCTTCAAACATAAAGATATAAAACTGTATTTTTTTGTGAAGAATCAACAACAAGTGGGACACAATCATGAAGTGGAACGACATTTATTGGATATTTCAAACTTTTTTAACAAATCAAAAACTGAAAAATTGGGCGTGCAAAATTATTCAACCCCTTTACTTTCAGTGCAGCAAACTCTCTCCAGAAGTTCAGTGAGGATCTCTGAATGAAGAACAAGGAACATACCAGGCAGGTCCGAGATACTGTTGTGAAGAAGTTTAAAGCCGGATTTGGATACAAAAAGATTTCGCAAGATTTAAACATCCCAAGGAGCACTGTGCAAGCGATACTATTGAAATGGAAGGAGTATCAGACCACTGCAAATCTACCAAGACCTGGCCGTCCCTCTAAACTTTCAGCTCATACAAGGAGAAGACTGATCAGAGATGCAGCCAAGAGGCCCATGATCACTCTGGATGAACTGCAGAGATCTACAGCTGAGGTGGGAGACTGTGGGAGACAATATACGACAATCAGTCGTATATTGCACAAATCTGGCCTTTATGGAAGAGTGGCAAGAAGAAAGCCATTTCTTAAAGACATCCATAAAAAGTGTTGTTTAAAGTTTGCCACAAGCCACCTGGGAGACACACCAAACATGTGGAAGAAGGTGCTCTGGTCAGATGAAACCAAAATGGAACTTTTTGGCAACAATGCAAAACGTTATGTTTGGCGTAAAAGCAACACAGCTGAACACACCATCCCCACTGTCAAACATGGTGGTGGCAGCATCATGGTTTGGGCCTGCTTTTCTTCAGCAGGGACAGGGAAGATGGTTAAAATTGATGGGAAGATGGATGGAGCCAAATACAGGACCATTCTGGAAGAAAACCTGATTGAGTCTGCAAAAGACCTGAGACTGGGATGGAGATTTGTCTTCCAAAAAGACAATGATCCAAAACATAAAGCAAAATCTACAATGGAATGGTTCAAAAATAAACATATCCAGGTGTTAGAATGGCCAAGTCAAAGTCCAGACCTGAATCCAATCGAGAATCTGTGGAAAGAACTGAAAACTGCTGTTCACAAATGCTCTCCATCCAACCTCACTGAGCTCGAGCTGTTTTGCAAGGAGGAATGGGAAAATAATTCAGTCTCTCGATGTGCAAAACTGATAGAGACATACCCCTAGCGACTTACAGCTGTAATCGCAGCAAAAGGTGGCGCTACAAAGTATTAACTTAAGGGGGCAGAATAATTTTGCACGCCCAATTTTTCAGTTTTTGATTTGTTAAAAAAGTTTGAAATATCCAATAAATGTCGTTCCACTTCATGATTGTGTCCCACTTGTTGTTGATTCTTCACAAAAAAATACAGTTGTATATCTTTATGTTTGAAGCCTGAAATGTGGCAAAAGGTTGCAAAGTTCAAGGGGGCCGAATACTTTCGCAAGGCACTGTATATATATATATATATATATATATGTAGACAGCAGTAATAGTGGCCAGTAGCAGGCTTATATAAATACTGATGGTCATATAGTAGTGATAATATACTGCATACACATAAACAGCAGAAATAGTGACTGGTAGCAGGACTATATAAATACTGATGTTAATACTAGTGGTAATATATACATTAAACAGGGCTGAAAAGTGACTGGTAGCAGGAATATATAAATACTGATGTTAATACTAGTGGTAATACAGTGCCTTGCGAAAGTATTCGGCCCCCTGGAACTTTGCGACCTTTTGCCACATTTCAGGCTTCAAACATAAAGATATAAAACTGTATTTTTTTGTGAAGAATCAACAACAAGTCGGACACAATCATGAAGTGGAACGACATTTATTGGATATTTCAAACTTTTTTAACAAATCAAAAACTGAAAAATTGGGCGTGCAAAATTATTCAGCCCCCTTAAGTTAATACTTTGTAGCGCCACCTTTTGCTGTGATTACAGCTGTAAGTCGCTTGGGGTATGTCTCTATCAGTTTTGCACATCGAGAGACTGAATTTTTTTCCCATTCCTCCTTGCAAAACAGCTCGAGCTCAGTGAGGTTGGATGGAGAGCATTTGTGAACAGCAATTTTCAGTTCTTTCCACAGATTCTCGATTGGAATCAGGTCTGGACTTTGACTTGGCCATTCTAACACCTGGATATGTTTATTTTTGAACCATTCCATTGTAGATTTTGCTTTATGTTTTGGATCATTGTCTTGTTGGAAGACAAATCTCCATCCCAGTCTCAGGTCTTTTGCAGACTCCATCAGGTTTTCTTCCAGAATGGTCCTGTATTTAGCTCCATCTTTCTTCCCATCAATTTAAACCATCTTCCCTGTCCCTGCTGAAGAAAAGCAGGCCCAAACCATGATGCTGCCACCACCATGTTTGACAGTGGGGATGGTGTGTTCAGCTGTGTTGCTTTTACGCCAAACATAACGTTTTGCATTGATGCCAAAAAGTTCAATTTTGGTTTCATCTGACCAGAGCACCTTCTTCCACATGTTTGGTGTGTCTCCCAGGTGGCTTGTGGCAAACTTTAAACAACACTTTTTATGGATATCTTTAAGAAATGGCTTTCTTCTTGCCACTCTTCCATAAAGGCCAGATTTGTGCAATATACGACTGATTGTTGTCCTATGGACAGAGTCTCCCACCTCAGCTGTAGATCTCTGCAGTTCATCCAGAGTGATCATGGGCCTCTTGGCTGCATCTCTGATCAGTCTTCTCCTTGTATGAGCTGAAAGTTTAGAGGGACGGCCAGGTCATGGTAGATTTGCAGTGGTCTGATACTCCTTTCATTTCAATATTATCGCTTGCACAGTGCTCCTTGGGATGTTTAAAGCTTGGGAAATTTTTTTGTATCCAAATCCGGCTTTAAACTTCTTCACAACAGTATCTCGGACCTGCCTGGTGTGTTCCTTGTTCTTCATGATGCTCTCTGCGCTTTTAACGGACCTCTGAGACTATCACAGTGCAGGTGCATTTATACAGAGACTTGATTACACACAGGTGGATTGTATTTATCATCATTAGTCATTTAGGTCAACATTGGATCATTCAGAGATCCTCACTGAACTTCTGGAGAGAGTTTGCTGCACTGAAAGTAAAGGGGCTGAATAATTTTGCACGCCCAATTTTTAAGTTTTTGATTTGTTAAAAAAGTTTGAAATATCCAATAAATGTCGTTCCACTTCATGATAGTGTCCCACTTGTTGTTGATTCTTCACAAAAAAATACAGTTTTATATCTTCATGTTTGAAGCCTGAAATGTGGCAAAAGGTCGCAAAGTTCAAGGGGGCCGAATACTTTCGCAAGGCACTGTATGTACATGTAAACAGGGCTGAAAAGTGACTGGTAGCATTTGTTCTTCTAATGAAATTGTCCACCAAAGAAAACTTATTCTGATAAATATTATTTATTTCTGACCCCAACATGCTTTCTATCGCACTCATACCAGGAAGTGGCTATAGGTGTGGCTATGGGAGTGACCAGGGCAGAGTCCACATCTCAAGTAATCATCGATGCAGTAAAGAGGTCAATATAATGCAGGACTCTGTGATGCCGTCATTAATATTGCCGCACAAATCTGATCTAACAAAGTAGATATTCATCAGATCCGTAATGATTTGTGTATTGTAACAGGCCCGAAATGTGCTTACTAAAGTCTGATTTGTATATCAGCTGAGTGTACAAAACAGAACACCTGCTCTTTCGATGACATAGACTGACCAGGCGAATCAGGTGAAAGCTATGATCCCTTATTGGTGACACCTGTTTAACCCTCTTTTAAATCAGTGTAGATGAAGGGAGAGAATAGAGGTTAAAAAAAGCCATATCTCAGACTAGCCAACAAAATTAAAAGACTAAGATGGGCAAAAGAACACAGACACTGGATAGAGGAACTCTGACTAGAAGGCCAGCATCCCGGAGTCGCCTCTTCACTGTTGACGTTGAAACTGGTGTTTTGTGGGTACTATTTAATGAAGCTGCAAGTTGAGGACTTGTGAGGAGTCTGTTTCTCAAACTAAAAACTCTAATGTACTTGTCCTCTTGCTTAGTTGTGCACCAGGGCCTCCCACTCCTCTTTCTATTCTGGTTAGAGACAGTTTGCACTGTTCTTTGAAGGGAGTAGTACACAGTGTCATTCCAGATCTTCAGTTTCTTGGCAATTTCTCGCATGGAATAACCTTAATTTCTCAGAACAAGAATAGGCTGATGAATTTCAAAAGAAAGTACTTTGTTTCTGGCCATTTTGAGCCTGTAATTGAACCCACAAATGCTGATGCTCCAGATTGTTACGGTGAGTGAATGAGGACCCAAAAGCGAACTAACTTAAACAGAGCTTCTTTAATAACCAAACATAGGTAGGCTCAGATAGACCGGCAGATTCCGACAGGACAGGACAAGGTTACAGCAAACATGACGATAGTCTGGCTCAGGCATGAAACACAACAAACAAGAATCCGACAAGGACAGGAACAAAAACAGAGAGAGATATAGGGGACTAATCAGAGGGAAAAGGGGAACAGGTGGGAGAAGGGGTGACGAGGTAGTCAAGAGGAGACAAGGAACAGCTGGGGGAAAGCGGGGGAGAAAAGGTAACCTAACAACGACCAGCAGAGGGAGACAGGGTGAAGGGAAAGGACAGAAACAAGACACAACATGACAGTACATGACAGTACCCCCCCACTCACCGAGCGCCTCCTGGCGGCAACGGAGGAAACGGAGGAAATCATCGATCAGCGCACGGTCCAGCACGTCCCGAGAGGGAACCCAACTCCTCTCCTCAGGACCGTACCCCTCCCAATCTACTAGGTACTGATGACCACGGCCCCGAGGACGCATGTCCAAAATCCTACGGACCCTGTAGATGGGTGCGCCCTCGACAAGGATGGGGGGGGGGGGGGAAGACGAGCGGGGGCGCGAAGAACGGGCTTGACACAGGAGACATGGAAGACCGGGTGGACGCGACGAAGATATCGCGGAAGAAGAAGTCGAACTGCGACAGGATTAATGATCCGAGAAATACGGAACGGACCAATGAACCGCGGGGTCAACTTGCGAGAAGTGGTCTTAAGGGGAAGGTTCTGAGTGGAGAGCCAAACTCTCTGACCGCGACAATATCTAGGACTCTTAGTTCTACGCTTATTAGCAGCCCTCACAGTCTGCGCCCTATAACGGCAAAGTGCAGACCTGACCCTCTTCCAGGTGCGCTCGCAACGTTGGACAAAAGCCTGAGCGGAGGGGACGCTGGACTCGGCGAACTGAGATGAGAACAGCGGAGGCTGGTACCCGAGGCTACTCTGAAAAGGAGATAGCCCGGTCGCAGACGAAGGAAGCGAGTTGTGGGCGTATTCTGCCCAGGGGAGCTGTTCTGACCAAGACGCAGGGTTGCGAAAAGAAAGACTGCGTAAGATGCGACCAATAGTCTGATTGGCCCGTTCTGCTTGACCGTTAGACTGGGGGTGAAAACCGGAAGAGAGACTGACGGAAGCCCCAATCAAACGGCAAAACTCCCTCCAAAATTGAGACGTGAATTGCGGACCTCTGTCCGAAACGACGTCTGACGGAAGGCCATGAATTCTGAAAACATTCTCGATGATGATTTGTGCCGTCTCTTTAGCAGAAGGAAGCTTAGCAAGGGGTCCAAGATAAGAAATCACGAACTCGAAACGAGCGAAAAACAGCGCCCAACGCGCCTGACGCGCATTAAGTCGTTTGGCAGAACGGATGTACTCAAGGTTCCTATGGTCAGTCCAAACGACAAAAGGAACGGTCGCCCCCTCCAACCACTGTCGCCATTCGCCTAGGGCTAACCGGATGGCGAGCAGTTCGCGGTTTCCCACATCATAGTTACGTTCCGACGGCGACAGGCGATGAGAAAAATACGCGCATGGGTGGACCTTGTCGTCAGAGAGGGAGCGCTGAGAAAGAATGGCTCCCACGCCCACCTCTGACGCGTCAACCTCGACAACGAACTGTCTAGAGACGTCAGGTGTAACAAGGATAGGAGCGGATGTAAAACGATTCTTGAGGAGATCAAAAGCTCCCTGGGCGGAAACGGACCACTTAAAGCACGTCTTGACAGAAGTAAGGGCTGTGAGAGGAGCTGCCACCTGACCGAAATTACGGATGAAACGACGATAGAAGTTCGCGAAGCCGAGAAAGCGCTGCAGCTCGACGCGTGACTTAGGGGCGGGCCAATCAATGACAGCTTGGACCTTAGCGGGATCCATCTTAATGCCTTCAGCGGAAATAACAGAACCGAGAAATGTGACGGAGGAGGCATGAAAAGTGCACTTCTCAGCCTTCACAAAAAGACAATTCTCTAAAAGGCGCTGGAGGACACGTCGAACGTGCTGAAGATGAATCTGGAGTGACGGTGAAAAAATCAGGATATCGTCAAGGTAAACGAAAACAAAGATGTTCAGCATGTCTCTCAGGACATCATTGACTAATGCCTGAAAGACAGCTGGAGCGTTAGCGAGGCCGAAAGGAAGAACCCGGTATTCAAAGTGCCCTAACGGAGTGTTAAACGCCGTCTTCCACTCGTCCCCCTCCCTGATGCGCACGAGATGGTAAGCGTTACGAAGGTCCAACTTAGTGAAAAACCTGGCTCCCTGCAGGATCTCGAAGGCTGAAGACATAAGAGGAAGCGGATAACGATTCTTAACTGTTATGTCATTCAGCCCTCGATAATCTATGCAGGGGCACAGAGACCCGTCCTTTTTCTTGACAAAAAAAACCCCCGCTCCGGCGGGAGAGGAGGAGGGGACTATGGTACCGGCGTCAAGAGCTACAGACAAATAATCCTCGAGAGCCTTACGTTCGGGAGCCGACAGAGAGTATAGTCTACCCCGGGGGGGAGTGGTTCCCGGAAGGAGATCAATACTACAATCATACGACCGGTGTGGAGGAAGAGAGGTGGCCCTGGACCGACTGAACACCGTGCGCAGATCGTGATATTCCTCCGGCACCCCTGTCAAATCACCAGGCTCCTCCTGTGAAGAAGAGACAGAGGAAACAGGAGGGATAGCAGACATTAAACATTTCACATGACAAGAGACGTTCCAGGAGAGGATAGAATTACTAGACCAATTAATGGAAGGATTATGACAAACTAGCCAGGGATGGCCCAAAACAACAGGTGTAAAAGGTGAACGAAAAATTAAAAAAGAAATGGTTTCGCTATGATTACCAGAAACAGTGAGGGTTAAAGGTAGCGTCTCACGCTGAATCCTGGGGAGAGGACTACCATCCAGGGCGAACAAGGCCGTGGACTCCCTTAACTGTCTGAGAGGAATGTCATGTTCCCGAGCCCAGGTCTCGTCCATAAAACAGCTCTCCGCCCCAGAGTCTATTAAGGCACTGCAGGAAGCTGACGAACCGGTCCAGCGTAGATGGACCGACAAGGTAGTGCAGGATCTTGAAGGAGAGACAGGAGTAGTAGCGCTCACCAGTAGCCCTCCGCTTACTGATGAGCTCTGGCTTTTACTGGACATGAAGTGACAAAATGACCAGCAGAACCGCAATAGAGACAGAGGCGGTTGGTGATTCTCCGTTCCCTCTCCTTAGTCGAGATGCGGATACCTCCCAGCTGCATAGGCTCAGCTCCCGAGCCGGCAGAGGAAGATGGTAGTGATGCGGAGAGGGGGGCAACGGAGAACGCGAGCTCCTTTCCACGAGCTCGGTGACGAAGATCAACCCGTCGCTCAATGCGAATAGCGAGTTCAATCAGGGAATCCACGCTGGAAGGGACCTCCCGGGAGAGAATCTCATCCTTTACCTCTGCGCGGAGACCCTCCAGAAAACGAGCGAGCAAAGCCGGCTCGTTCCAGCCACTGGAGGCAGCAAGAGTGCGAAACTCAATAGAGTAGTCTGTTATGGATCGATTACCTTGACATAGGGAAGACAGGGCCCTGGAAGCCTCCTCCCCAAAAACAGATCGATCAAAAACCCGTATCATCTCCTCCTTAAAGTCCTGATACTGGTTAGTACACTCAGCCCTTGCCTCCCAGATTGCCGTGCCCCACTCACGAGCCCGTCCAATAAGGAGAGATATGACGTAGGCGACACGAGCAGTGCTCCTGGAGTAAGTGTTGGGCTGGAGAGAAAACACAATATCACACTGGGTGAGGAACGAGCGGCATTCAGTGGGCTCCCCAGAGTAACGCGGCGGGTTATTGATTCTGGGCTCCGGAGATTCGAAAGCCCTGGAAGTGGCCGGTGGATCGAGGCGGAGATGGTGAACCTGTTCTGTGAGGTTGGAGACTTGGGTGGCCAGGGTCTCAACGGCTTGTCGAGCAGCAGACAATTCCTGCTCGTGTCTGCCTAGCATCGCTCCCTGGATCTCGACGGCTGAGTGGAGAGGATCCGAAGTCGCTGGGTCCATTCTTGGTCGGATTCTTCTGTTACGGTGAGTGAATGAGGACCCAAAAGCGAACTAACTTAAACAGAGCTTCTTTAATAACCAAACATAGGTAGGCTCAGATAGACCGGCAGATTCCGACAGGACAGGACAAGGTTACAGCAAACATGACGATAGTCTGGCTCAGGCATGAAACACAACAAACAAGAATCCGACAAGGACAGGAACAAAAACAGAGAGAGATATAGGGGACTAATCAGAGGGAAAAGGGGAACAGGTGGGAGAAGGGGTGACGAGGTAGTCAAGAGGAGACAAGGAACAGCTGGGGGAAAGCGGGGGAGAAAAGGTAACCTAACAACGACCAGCAGAGGGAGACAGGGTGAAGGGAAAGGACAGAAACAAGACACAACATGACAGTACATGACACAGATACTCAACAAGTCTAAAGAAGGCAAGTTTTATTGCTTCTTTAATCAGTACAACAGTTTTCAGCTGTGCTAACATAATTGCAAAATGGTTTTCTAATGATCAATTAGACTTTTAAAATTCTAAACTTGGATTAGCTAACACAACGTGCCATTGGAACACAGGAGTGATGGTTGCTGATAATGGACCTCTGTACGCCTATGTCGATATAACCGTATAAAATGCAGCCGTTTCCAGCCACAATAGTCAATTGCAACATTAACAATGTCTACACTGTTTTTCTGATCAATTTGATGTTATTTTTAATGGACAAAATGTGCTTTTCTTTCAAAAACAAGGACATTTCTAAGTGACCCAAAACGTTTGAACGGTAGTGTATATAAATGAGAATAGTAGTGTCTCAATGCAGTCAATACAAACTGAAATTCATGAATAATACAAAATAGTAGTGGATAAAAGCAAGAACAACAAAAAACAAAAGCAAAAAAAAATATCTATAATGTCCTGTGGTCTTAAAGATACTCATTAATCAATGAGCGGAAATATGGGATTGATGACCTCTTCATAATGAATAAATAATACATATCCTAACCAAGGCTACGGTTTAAAGGCTGACCCCAAAGATAACCACCATTTGCAGCAACGTGTAATTTGTGTTCAGGCTTGTGGCTGAGACTTTCTAAATAATCTGTCCTTGTCACAAGAGCAAGCCCACAGTTCAGCAGGAGAGGGGGAAAAGAGGATTGTCTCTAAAAGTTGAGGGTTTCAGCGACATACATGACATCCTGTGGCATTGTGTTATACCGCGGAACATGTGTGTCTTTACAGATATTTTCGCCTGTTAACGAGAAACAGCAACGAAACAAATTCCCATGATCATATGTTTCGAAAGAGTAACGGTACATTAGTTTTCTCCTATTTCTGTCTTCTGAATGTGATCCAGGCGTAAGGAACCCAGAACCCTCAAAAGACACCAGACATGTGATTACTTCTGCTGCCAGTTTAGGGGTTAGGTGTCCCAGGTCACCTCTCACTGGCCTTTTCCCATTTGAGGAAAAAAGTCAGTCCTCTGCCCTGTTGCCTTCATCCTTTCTGCTCCGTGACCCGGAAACCGTTCGAGGACAGTGTCAATCTGTTAGTAGGCAAAAACGGAAGACGGTCCTCCCCTCCTCGATAGCCTCCTTTTGGCGAGGAAGCACAAGTGCATCCTACCTGAAATCTGCCACAGTCCTTCGAATCAGCTATTGTTTTCTTGAAGGAGAAAAGCATGCAAACATTTAAAAACTATATGCTACTTATCCTTTGATCTCTATATTTTTTTTAACTAACTCAATTTTTATTTATCGCTTTATTCATTAATTTTGGGATTCTACACCATCTAAACACCATCTGTAGAATTCTACACCATCTAAACACCATCTGTAGAATTCTACACCATCTAAACACCATCTGTAGAATTCTACACCATCTAAACACCATCTGTAGAATTCTACACCATCTAAACACCATCTGTATAATTCTACACCATCTAAACACCATCTGTATAATTCTACACCATCTAAACACCATCTGTAGTATTCTACACCATCTGTAGAATTCTACATCATCTAAACACCATCTGTAGAATTCTACACCATCTAAACACCATCTGTAGAATTCTACACCATCTAAACACCATCTGCCTGATGACACGCAATTGGAGAAGGAATCTCATTTCATACAAGCACATTTTCGTCCACTTTCCCTCTCCTCTCCTCCTCTTCTCAATTACCTTAGACTTTTTTCAAAAGGTGGCCAGAGGGGAGGGAGGAGAGAGGATGCAGGAGAGAGGACGCATGACTGACTACTCCCATGTTATGCCCTCAGGATGGTGCAGAAAACAGGCTGGTAAAACAACTTACTCATGACCTTTAAAACCCCTATGAGATGTTATGCAAAATGAAGGGATTATAATGCCCTGGCTGGTGACATGTAACCCTTCCATTAACACAAGAAGGAAAGTAATGTCCGGCTGTAACAGTTTGCCATTGAAATCATTTGCATCTGGAGTCAATCAGTCAACTTTAGAGGCTCCATTGCAACATGAAAAGATATCGAAGTCGTTTTAGACATTTGGATTTGGTAAAAAAAAATGAATATATTTATTTTTTTATTTCACCTTTATTTAACCAGGTAGGCTAGTTGTGAACAAGTTCTCATTTGCAACTGCGACCTGGCCAAGATAAAGCAAAGCAGTTCGACACATACAACAACACAGAGTTACACATGGAATAAACAAACATACAGTCAATAATATAGTAGAAAAAGTATATATACAGTGTGTGCAAGTAAGGTAAGATAAGAGAGGTAAGGTAATAAATAGGACATGGCGGCAAAGTAATTATAATGTAGCAATTAAACACTGGAATGGTAGATGTGCAGAAGATGAATGTGCAAATAGAGATATTGGGGTGCAAAGGAGCAAGATAAATAAATACAGTATCCTGTTGAAAAATAAATGATTGTCCCACTAAGCTCAAACCAGATGGGATGGTGTAACACTGCAGAATGCTTTGGTAGCCATGCTGGTTAAGTGTGCATTGAATTCTAAATAAATCATTGACAGTGACACCAGCAAAGCACCCCTACACCATCACACCTCCCCCTCCATGCTTCACTGTGGGAACTACACATGCTAAGATCATCCGTTCACCTTCTCTGCGTCTCACAAAGACACAGCGGTTGGAACCAAAAATTCAAAATTTGGACTCACCAGACAAAATGACAGATTTCCACCGTTCTAATGTCCATTGCTTGTGTTTCTTGGCCCAAGCAAGTCTCTTCTTCTGATTGGTAACCTTTAGCAGTGGTTTCATTGCAGCAATTCAACCATGAAGGCCTGATTCACGCAGTCTCCTCTGAACAGTTGATGTTGAAATGTATCTGTTACTTGAACTCCGTAAAGCATTTATTTGGGCTGCAATTTCTGAGGCTGGTAAGTTTAATGCACTTATCCTCTGCAGCAGAGGTAACTCTGGGTCTTCCTTTCCTGTGACGGTCCTCATGAGAGCCAGTTTCATCATAGCTCTTGATGGTTTTTGCGACTGCACTTGAAGAAACCTTTAACGTTTTTGAAATGTTCTGTATTAACAGACCTTAATGTTTTAAAGTAATGATGGACTGTCGTTTCGCTTATTTGAGCTGTTCTTGCCATAATATGGACTTGGTCTTTAACCAAATAGGGCTATCTTCTGTAACCCACCCCTATCTTGTCACAATACAACTGATTGGCTCAAACGCATTAAGAAGGAAATAAATTTCACAAATTAACCTATAACAAGGAACACCTGTCAATTGAATTGCATTCCAGGTGACTACATCATGAAGCTGGTTGAGAGAATGCCAAGCGTGTGCAGAGCTGTCATCAAGGGAAAGGGTGGCTACATTGAAGAATCTTAAATATAAAATATATTTTGATTTGTTTAACACTTTTTTGGTTACTACATGATTCCATATGTGTTATTTCATAGTTTTGATGTCTTCACTATTATTCTACAATGTAGAAAATAGTCAAAATTAAGAAAAACCTTTGAATGTGGTGTGTCTAAACTTTTGACTGGTACTGTATGGTTTTGTTTTGTTGTAACCCCTACTAAAAACTATAAAACAAATGCATACTAGTCATACTAGAATGTGTCTCTGACCCGCTCACATTTAACACGCATCAGTGATGGCCAAGTAGGCAATGACAAGGGGATTTTGTCTCCGATCTCAAAAACTTTTCAGAGACAGCTAATTCGTGGCCAATATCGTGTAATATACGCCCGGCTCTAGTCGCAGCCACTCCCAGGTAATATCCCCGCAATAACTGACGGGCTATGAGTGTTCTGACACAAAATGGCTGATATGAGAGACACACATTGGGCAGGTGATGAGGTGGTACCCTCCACACGACTACTGTTCTGATAGGATATGGAGAAAATGTCTTCCAAACAACGCTGTCAGGCCTAGTCTTTTAGTCAGTTACACACCCTTGTTTTTTAAACTTTATTCAATGGTCATTGTGTCAAAAGCCTTGACATAGTGTGAAATACCAGGTGGTAAAAGAACTCAAGCTAGCGTATTGTTGCACTAAACAAGCAACAAACGGGTTTGAGGCAAATGAGGCTCTTCGTATCTAACCGCTAAGATGCACGTCTCAGGGTCGATTACAATAACAGTGGTCTGTTGTAATGCTCAAAGTGAGCAGTAAACTGGTAAGACTCAAAAAAGGCGGCAGTAAAATCTGACTTTTATAGGGGCAGCTAGTGATGCAGAATATACTGGAGCCATTACCTCACCTGCTATATTTAAAAGTATAAAATTCCCAGAGACCCTTCTCTGTCAGACTGATGCTTCAGAGGAGAATTTGGTATGAAGCATATCAGGTAAATGGGTTTTACATGGTGTTGGTATTATAGTAAATTAGTTTTACATGATCTTGGTATTACAGTAAATTAGTTTTACATGGTCTTGGTATTACAGTAAATTAGTTTTACATGGTCTTGGTATTACAGTAAATTAGTTTTACATGGTCTTGGTTATTACATGTTTTTTTTTTTTTTTTTTTTTTTACATGGTATTGTTATTACAGTAAATAATTTTTTACATGGTCTTGGTATTACAGTAAATTGGTTTTACATGGTGTTGGTATTACAGTAAATTAGTTTTACATGGTGTTGGTATTACAGTAAATTAGTTTTACATGGTGTTGGTATTAAAGTAAATAAGGTTTTGCATGGTCTTGCATGTTTGAAATACAGCAGTGCACTTGTACCAGCAATTTGTGGCGAGCAGACATGACATTGTTGCTGAGATTCTTGAAAAGACTGACTTGGAGCTTGTTTAAGGGAAGTGAAATTATAGGTTCCAGACACTGAGTTAAAATAATCTCCAAAATCTCCAAGGACCCAAGACAAAAACACACAGAAAGGTTTTTTTTCCACCATAACCCACATTGTGTCTATCTGCCAGTATGCGTGTGTCTTTTCCTGTGTGTGTGTTCATCTGTGCATACAACAGTCCTGCCATAACATACATATTTAATCATTTGAGCTATGGAGAGTGGCTGTGTGGGGAGGTGAGCTATATAGCCGCAAGGGGGAGGTGAGCTACATAGCCGCAAGGGGGGAGAGCTACATAGCTGCGGGGGGAGGTGAGCTACATAGCCGCAGGGGAGGTGAGCTACATAGCCGCAAGGGGGGAGAGCTACATAGCTGCGGGGGGAGGTGAGCTACATAGCCGCAGGGGAGGTGAGCTACATAGCCGCAAGGGGGGAGAGCTACATAGCCGCGGGGGGAGGTGAGCTACATAGCCACAAGGGGGAGGTGAACTACATAGTTGCGGGGGGGTGCTGAGCTATATAGCCACAAGGGAGGAGAGGAGCTACATAGCCACAAGGGGGGTGGTGGGCAACATAGCCACAAGGAAGGAGGGGAGCTACATAGTCGCAATGTGGGAGCTGAGCTCTATAGCTACAGGGGGAGGTGAGGTACATAGCCGCAATATGGGAGGTGAGCTCTATAGCTATGGCGGGAAGTGAGCAATATAGCCACAAGGGGGAGGTGAGCTACATAGCCACAAAGGGGGAGGTGAGCTACACAGCCACAAAGGGGGAGGGAGCTACATAGTCGCAAGGGGGAGGTGAGCTACATAGCCACAAAGGGGGAGGTGAGCTACATAGCCACAAAGGGGGAAGGAGCTACATAGTCGCAAGGGGGGAGGTGAGCTACATGGCCACAAAGGGGGAGGTGAGCTACATAGTCACAGGGGGAGGTGAGCTACATAGTCACAAGGGGAGGTGAGCTACATAGTCACAAGGGGGAGGTGGGCTACATAGCCACAAAAGGGGGAGGTGAGCTACATAGTCACAGGTGGAGGTGGGCTACATAGCCACAAGGGGGAGGTGGGCTACATAGCCGCAAGGGGGAGGTGGGCTACATAGCCACAGGGGGAGGTGGGCTACATAGCCACAAGGGGGAGGTGGGCGACATAGTCACAAGGGTGAGATGAGCTACATAGCCACAAGGGGGAGGTGAGCTGCATAGTCGGGGGGGAGGTGAGCTCTATAGCCACAAGGGGGAGGTGAGCTACATAGTCACTGGGGGAGGTGAGCTCTATAGCCGCAAGGGGGAGGTGAGCTCCATAGCCACAGGGGGAGGTGAGCTCTATAGCCGCAAGGGAAGATGAGCTACATAGTCACGGGGGGAGGTGAGCTACATAGTCACGGGGGGAGTTGAGCTACATAGTGACGGGGGTAGGTGAGCTACATAGTCACGGGGGGAGGTGAGCTACTTAGTCACGGGGGGAGGTGAGCTACATAGTCACGGGGGGGAGGTGAGCTACAATGTCACGGAGGGAGGTGAGCTACATAGTCACAAGGGGGAGGTGAGCTACATAGTCGTGGGGGGAGATGAGCTACATAGTCACGGGGGGGAGGTGAGCTACATAGTCACGGGGGGAGGTGAGCTACAAAGTCGCGGGGGGAGGTGAGCTACATAGTCATGGGGGAGGTGAGCTACATAGTCACGGAGGAAGGTGAGCTACATAGTCACGGGGGGAGGTGAGCTACATAGTCACGGGGGGAGTTGGGCTACATAGCCACAAGGGGGAGGTGGGCTACATAGCCGCAAGGGGGAGGTGGGCTACATAGCCACAAGGGTGAGGTGGGCTACATAGTCACAAGGGTTAGATGAGCTACATAGCCACAAGGGGGAGGTGAGCTACATAGTTGCGGGGGAGGTGAGCTCTATAGCCACAGGAGGGGTGGTGAGCTACATAGTCAAGGGGAATGGTGAGCTACATAGTCGCGGGGGGAGGTGAGCTACATAGCCACGGGGGGAGGTGAGCTCCATAGCCACTGGGGGAGGTGAGCTCTATAGCCACAAGGGGGAGGAAAGCTCCATAGCCACGGGGGGAGGTGAGCTCCATAGCCACGGGGGGAGGTGAGCTCCATAGCCACGGGGGGAGGTGAGCTCTATAGCCGCAAGGGGGAGGTGAGCTACGTAGTCACGGGGAGGTGAGCTACATAGTCATGGGGGGATGTGAGTTCCATAGCCACGGGGGGAGGTGAGCTCCATAGCCACGGGGGGAGGTGAGCTCCATCGCCACGGGGGGAGGTGAGCTACGTAGTCACGGGGGGAGGTGAGCTACATAGTCACAGGGGAGATGAGCTACGTAGTCACGGGGAGGTGAGCTACATAGTCATGGGGGGATGTGAGCTACATAGTCACGGGGGTAGGTGAGCTACATAGTCACTGGGGTAGGTGAGCAACTTAGTCACGGGGGGAGGTGAGCTACATAGTCGCGGGGGGAGGTGAGCTACATAGTCGCGGGGGGAGGTGAGCTACATAGTCACGGGGGGGAGGTGAGCTACATAGTCGTAAGGGGGAGGTGGGCTGCATAGTCGCAGGGGGGAGGTGGGCTCCATAGTTGCGGGGGGGAGGTGAGCTACATAGTCGCGGGGGGAAGGTGAGCTACATAGTCACGGGGGGAGGTGAGCTACATAGTCACGGGGGGGAGGTGAGCTACATAGTCACGGAGGAAGGTGAGCTACATAGTCACGGGGGGGAGGTGAGCTACATAGTCACGGGGGGAGGTGAGCTACATAGTCACGGGGGGAGGTGAGCTACATAGTCACGGGGGCGAGGTGAGCTACATAGCCGCAAGGTATGCGGTGAACTATATAGTCGCGGCGGGAGGTGAGCTACATAGCCGCGGGGGGGAGGTGAGCTACATAGTCGCGGGGGGGAGATGAACTAGGGGCATGGTGAGCTACATCGTCACATGGGGGGATTGGAGCTCCATATTCGCAAGAGGGGTGGTCCAATCTCCTCGACCACAGATCTGCTTCAATATGGATATTTTCTTAGTCTACCGGTTGGTGGGGAGCTGAGTTTTACTGCCGTTGTCAAAAAATCATTTTGAGAATTAATGTAATAACTGTTACCTGAGTTTTAATCTGAAACTGAAACTACCAGAAACCAGTCACGGTGTCACTGGCATCTGATTAACAGCACTGAATAGGTGAGGGAGCCATTGGCAGTCTAATGATGTTTTTATTATACTAATCTGCCTTTCTAAAGTCAGATTACCGACCATTTCGAATCACAATCTCCGCTATGCAATCTGGTTTCAGAGCTGGTCACAGGTGCACCTCAGCCACGGTCAAGTTCCTAAACGATATCATAATCACCATCAATAAGAGACATAGCTGTGCAGCCATATTCATCAACCTGGCCAAGGCTTTCGACTTTGTCAATCACCACATCTTATCGACAGACTCAACAGCCTTGGTTTCTCAAATGATTGACTCACCTGATCCACCAACTACTTCTCCGGGCCTGTTGTCCGGACCTCTGGCAGTCTCTATGGGGGTGCCACAGGGTTCAATTCTCGGGCCGACTCTCTTCTCTTTATACATCAATGATGTCGCTCTTGCTGCTGGTGATTTTCTGATCCATCTCTACGCAGTTGACACCATTCTGTATACCTCTGGTCCTTCTTTGGACACTGTGTTAACTAACCTCCAGATGTGCTTCAATGCTTTACAACTCTCCTTCTGTGGCCTCTAACTGCTCTTAAATGCAAGTAAAACTAAATGTATGCTCTTCAACTGATCAATGTCCGCACCTGCCCACCCACCTAGCATCACTACTCTGGACGGTTCTGACTTAGAATATGTGGACAACTACATATACCTAGGTGTCTGGTTAGACT
Organism: Oncorhynchus mykiss; assembly: GCF_013265735.2. Taxonomy (NCBI): domain Eukaryota; kingdom Metazoa; phylum Chordata; class Actinopteri; order Salmoniformes; family Salmonidae; genus Oncorhynchus; species Oncorhynchus mykiss. The sequence continues at coordinate 39,661,153 of NC_048589.1, forward strand.
GTAAACTCTCCTTCCAGACTCAGATTAAGCATCTCCAATCCAAAATTAAATCTAGAATCTGCTTCCTATTTCCTATCCTTCACTCATGCTGCCAAACATACCCTCGTAAAACTGACTATCCTACCGATCCTTGACTTTGGGGATGTCATTTACAAAATAGCCTCCAACACTCTACTCAGCAAATTGGATGCAGTCTATCACAGTGCCATACTTTTTTTCACCAAAGCACCATATACTACCCACCACAGCGACCCGTACGCTTGGCTGGCCCTTGCTTCATGCTCGTCGCCAAACCCACTGGCTTCAGGTCATCTACAAGTCTCTGCTAGGTAAAGCCCCGCCTTATCTCAGCTCACTGGTCACCTTAGCAGCACCCACCCGTAGCACGCGCTCCAGCTGGTATATCTCACTGGTCACCCCCAAAGCCAATTCTTCCTTTGGCTGCCTTTCCTTCCAGTTCTCTCCCGCCAATGACTGGAACGAACTGCAAAAAACACTGAGGTTGGAGACTCATATCTCGATCATTAGCTTTAACTAAGCATACAATTATGTTGACAGTCACTGATCTAAAAGTAATTTTGCATGCTGAACAACCCCAGGAAATATCAGTAGCCTACTCAAACTGCACACGGTGCGGAGGTTTGCATGCTGACGAGAGGTAGGCCTATTCCTGATCTGTGGGTCACCTTCAACATTCAAATGTTTGTAAAATGGCTTGTGCAATATTAGGCTTTATTAGTTAAGTGACAACCAATGTAATTTCCTTGGTAATTTTTAAAATAAATTGAGCTGTTGAAAATTGTGTTTTACCGGAATAAAAGCAACATAAGCTACCACCAGAGACACAACTCTCATCTGGCTATAGGTAGGCTACATGCTATAGGTAGGATATATGCTATAGGTAGGCTACATGCTATAGGTAGGATACATGCTATAGGTAGGCTACATGCTATAGGTAGGATACATGCTATAGGTAGGCTACATGCTATAGGTAGGATATATGCTATAGGTAGGCTACATGCTATAGGTATGCTACATGATATAGGTAGGCTATATGCTATAGGTAGGCTACATGATATAGGTAGAGAACATGCTGTAGGTAGGATATATGCTATTGGTAGGATACATGCTATGGGTAGGATACAGGCTATGGGTAGGATACATGCTATAGGTAGGCTACATGCTATAGGTAGGCTACATGCTACTGGTAGGCTACATGCTACTGGTAGGATACATGCTATAGATAGGCTACATGCTATAGGTAGGCTACATGCTGATTGGGGCTAATATACATGTGGATTGGATTTTTTAAAAAATCTGTAGGGATTGATATGTTTTTGATTCTGGCAAACAGTGGGGTGGTAGATGCCCAGTTTCCTTTATAGCACAGCTCAGGTGCCTACATACACCACAGACATACACATCAAATACACACACACACACACACACACACACACACACACACACACACACACACACACACACACACACACACACACACACACACACACACATAAAGGACCTCTGTCCTCTCAGGCCTGTACTGCGGTGTAACTCAGCGCTCCCAGGTCGACGCCTCGTCCTGTCTGAGGAGAAGGGGCTATCAATAGAAGGGAACACAACACATCCTTCACTGCAGCAGCTCTACTCTGTCATGCCCTGCACATCCTTCACTGCAGCAGCTCTACTCTGTCATTCCCGACACATCCTTCACAGCAGCAGCTCTACTCTGTCATGCCCTGTCAACACACTGTGACCAAGGCCATGATGTCACACATTTGAGTTCTATGGGTTCTCTCAGTGAAACGGTTATGCGATGATTGAGTAATATTGATGTTTATTTCTCTACTTTGTGTTTGTAATATTTCACCGTGTCTCCACATAAAGTATTCACATGTGTGTGTGTGTGTGTGTGTGTGTGTGTGTGTGTGTGTGTGTGTGTGTGTGTGTGTGTGTGTGTGGGGGGGGTTTATATCATAACTCTTTCGTTTGTTCCATGCACACGTGTCCTACTTTTCCCTGCTGAAAGACTAAAGAGTTCCCATGTTCAGAGAAAGCCTTTCTAAACTGGGTGCATGTCCCACTGAGATCATAGGTTGTCGGCATGAATCAAAATGTGTTTACATAAAGATAGTATTTAAGCAGCATGCATCACATCCCCCCCAGAAGACAAAGTGGAGTTGACTATATTTTTAACTTCTTTTTTTTACCAGGATATGTACTGAAGTTTCAACCTCATTTCCAAGACAGACCTGGCAGGACGTCAGCAGAAAAGGTCACCTCAGTAACACGCTCTCTCTCTCTCTCTCTCTCTCTCTCTCTCTCTCTCTCTCTCTCTCTGTGCTGTGTGTGTTGTTTAATAATGCTTTGGTTGACTTCTCACCCACTACTCCCTCACACACAGAGAGAGAGAGAGAGAGAGAGAGAGACTGAAGTCTAGGAGACGTAATGTACTGCAGTCACATAGAGAGACTGAAGTCTAGGAGACGTGATGTACTGCAGTTCTATAAGATAATGACAAACACATCTTGTTGAATAGTTTTCCCCCTAACGGACCCACTCTGCTTAGAGTACATTTTATATTTATGTTTTAGTTATTATCCCTTATCCAGAGCGACTTACAGTTAGTGCAGTCATCTTAACTCTTTCTGTAGCAGAAATGTGCAGAAATTACTTTTGAATTCCTTTTATTGAAGGGAAACAATAACAGTCTTGAACTTTTTTTGCCAACATAGTGATATATTCTTATATACTGTACAATGAGGAATTCAACTACAAAATACTAGTCTTCTCCCATTTTTTTTAACCATTGCCCCCACCCACAAGGTTCATAAAAAACAACAATAAATAAGAGTCAAGTAAGATGATAGATACAAAACAAAAATGTGAAGAACATAAATCAATCAACAGTAATTAGCACATGTAGGACAGTATGCAAGTGTGTGTACATGGACTTTGCAGATGTATTTCTCACATGTGCAGCACATAGTATTGTTTTACAGTCCTTCTTTGGTGGGGAGAATTGGCATCTCCTCTTGTCTGCCCCAGCTGCAGTCTCAGGTGGATCAGGACAAGATTTAGCAGCCCCCTGAACAGCTTTCACAAGCGCTGCAGAGGCTGCTGTGCGGGGGAAGCGCTCCCTTCTTTGAATGTGTGGGGTTACAAGTGCCTTTCCCAGCTGCTCCAGAAACACCCTCCTCTTGTTTGGCTTATCAGGCATCCAGGTAGGGTTGATCTTTTTCCATATCACGAAGACATTGTATGAGGACACATCAATGATGTTACGGAAGATGACCAAGGGCCAGAAGGTCATTCTCCTGCAGCTGTACATTCCAATCACCTTGTACAGGTTGTCCACACCTCCTTTGTTATGGTTGTAGTCCAGGATGATGGCTGGCTTCCTGTCCTCACGATCACTGATCTCAGCCATCACTCTAGGAAAAGTCATTTAGGGGGTTTTCTCTGCTGTTAAACGTAGTGGCTTGTCATTTTTTACCCTTAAGACAACACAAGGGGATAACTAGGTGGGGCAACCACATACCACAGTCATAGTAAGTACCTTTTCCCTCAATATATCAGAAAAGTCAGAGCTAGTGAGGGGGAGAAAAAGTAAAGCACGAGTGTTAGTTCACCAAAGGCATTATATTTTTTTTTCTTTGGGGAGGGGGGAGGGGGGTGCTGTGGGATTATTTAAGATACTCTTTGAAGAGGTAGGGTTTCAGATATTATCGGATGATGGGCAGGGATTCCACTGTCCCTGTTTCATGGGGAAGCTGTTTCCACCATTGAGGTGCCAGGACAGAGAAAAGCTTGGACTAGGCTGAGCGGGAGCTATCGGAGTGGGAAGAGACCAGAAGTGACAGAATGGAGTGCACGGTTTGGGGTGTAGGGTTTGAGCATAGCCTGAAGGTAGGAAGGGGCAGTTCCTCTTGCTGCCCATAGGCAAGTACCATGGTCTTGTAGTGGATGCATCTTTGACTGGAAGCCAGTGGAGTGTGTTATGGAGCAGGGCTGCAGCGTTGTGGATAAATTGCAAGTGTTTGATGGCAGAAGCGTAGAGCCCAGTCAACAGCGAGATGCAGTAGTCTAGACGGGAGACGACAAGTGCCTGGATTAGATGTTGTAGAGCTTGAACCTGCAGGAGCAAGTCACTGCTTTGCTGTTTGCAGAGAATGACAGGGTGTTGTCCAGGGTCAAACCAAGGTTCTTTGCATTCTGGGAGGGGGACACCGTGGAGTGATACAGAACAATACAGAATAATACAGAACATTAATAAAGAACAGCTCAAGGACGGAACTACATACATTTTTTTTAAAGGCACACATAGTCTGCATGTCAATGCACACACACAAACTATCTAGGTCCAATAGGGGAGAGGCATAGTGCCATGAGGTGTTGCTTTATCCGTTTTTTTAAACCAGGTTTGTGGTTTATTTGAGCAATATGAGATCGAACGGAGTTCCATGCAATAATGGTGCTATATAATACTGTACGCTTTCTTGAATTTGATGTGCATTTGGGGACTGTGAAAAGACCCCTGCTGCCATGTATGGTGAGGTAAGTGTGTGTATCAGAGCTGTGTGTAAGTTGACTATGCAATCAATGTGGAATTTTCAACACATTAATGTTTATTATAAAGAAGAAGTGATACAGTCAGTCTCTCCTCAAGTCTTAGCCAAGAGAGACTGGCATGGATTGTAATTATGTCAACCTGCTGATTTCAATGAATAGCAAGACTTGCCTCTCTGTTCAGGGCCAGCTGTAGCTTAACTTGGTCTTTCCTTGCAGCACTGGACCACACGACTGGAAAATAATCAAGATTAGACAAAACTAGAGCCTGCAGAAAAAGCAGAGCATCTCTTTATTACGGACAGACCTCTCCCCATCTTTACAACCATTGAATCTATATGTTTTGACCATGACAGTTTACAATATAAGGTAACACTTAGTAATTTAGTCAACCGTGATGGAGTGGTCTTTGCGGCATCCTGCCATAGGAGTTGAGAACGAGAAAGTTCCAATTTGCGTTTTCCCCATACGTTTGCGCAGATTTTAGATTTGTTTGCTAAGCATAGCCACCTCATTCCTGTAGTCCTCCACTAGCAAACAATTGCCGCACTGAAACTCCTGATTGTCAATATTGTCCCAGACAAGAGCGTACAAATACAGATTCCACAGTACTGGAAAGGTTCAATAGCCATTCCTGGTGAAGTGAGCTCCATTGGAACCTAGCTAGCTAGCTGGCTAGTTGGTAGTAGGTGTTGACACAGGTTTTGGCATCGATTTGGTGTCTCCTGACAGCAGCTGGCGGGGAAACACAAGAAGCACAATGAGGGGCTATACTGATCACAATATAAAAACTCACGCACATACTGGAAATAAGCACTTTTCTTTAGCTAGTGGTATTGCGAGCGTTGTACAACTTCCCGTCGGTATTCTCGCTTGACTATAGTCTGGCTCGCTGTGTTTGGGGGTCAGGCATGTCAGCCCTCACTAGCGGCAGGATTTCATCTGGAGAGAGTAGTAGTTCTGTGTGAGTGGGACCAGTGGCCTCAATCGGCTGAGTGTATAAGGAGCTGATGTCGTCAACCTTCTTTTCAAAGTAGTTGAAAAAGTTGTCTGCAGAGAGGGAGAAGGGAAGGGGAGGGGGTGGAAGATTAAAGAGTGAGGAGAAGGTGGAAAATAATTTCCTAGTGTTAGAAGCAGAAGCTTGAAATGTAGAGTGATAGAAAGTGGCTTTAGCAGTTTTTATAGAGGAGGAGAAGTTAAAGAGGAGGGAGTGGAAGGATGATAGGTCATCCAGAAGTTTAAGATCTGGGTAGGGACTGAGTGGCTAGGTTTGAAGGTAAGGGAGAAAGAAGAAGAAACAAAGTAGTGAAGAGAGACCTGGAGGAGGGTTGCAGTGAGATTAGTTTGCGAATAGCCTCTAGTTAAGATGAGGTCAAGCGTATTGCCTGCCTTGTGAGTGGTAGGAGACTGGGAAAGGATGAGGTCAAGCGTATTGCCTGCCTTGTGAGTGGTAGGAGACTGGGAAAGGATGAGGTCAAGCGTATTGCCTGCCTTGTGAGTGGACTTCGAACAGGACTTCGGGAGGTTGAAGTCGCAAATATGAAGAAAGGTGAGCCATCGTCAGGAAATTAGCTTATCAAGGAGTCAAGCTCATTGAGGAACTCTCTAAGGGCACCTGGTACTCATCTTAACTAGAGGCTATCTACATTAACGCTACATCAATAGATGACAACAAGGTTAAGCTTCACTGGACAAGTGACAGGTACATCATTGAATTCAAGTGAGGAGATGGACAGGTGAGAGATGGACAGGTGAGAGATGGACAGGTGAGAGATGGACAGGTGAGAGAGGGACAGGTGAGAGATGGACAGGTGAGAGATGGACAGGTGAGAGATGGACAGGTGAGAGATGGACAGGTGAGAGATGGAGAAAAGAGAAAACCTCCACGTTGGAGAAATGAATAGCGCTGGCACTGTGCTACCGTGACATCCAGATGCCCTCGGACTATGTAGTAAGAAGAAGAGAAGGAGCAGCTGGAGTAGCACTGGTCTCTGCGGTGATCATGTCTCTCTCGGTCAGGGCCAACAAGTTAACGGACTGAAGGGCAGCATACCCTGAGATGAACTCTGTGTTCTTGACCGCAGATCGGCCGTTACAAACGCTGCCAGAGACCAGTAATTCCACATGAGTTGTGAGTGCAGGGTACACTAAATTAGAAGTGTTGCAGCCAAGGGGTTGGGAGCGTCTGTAAAGCCTACAGGGAGAGGAACAAACTGGGATAGAAAACACTTAGTTGCCAAAGTTACAAAAGAGCACAATAAGTTAATTTGAATATAACTAGGTAAAACACTTAAGATAGAGAGTGGTGTGGAGCCTTCCTCTCTTTTCTTCCTCGATTTAAACTTTGTAGAACATCTTGAGAGAACCGTCTTTGTTTCGGGGATGGTGTGGTTGATGTAGAGTTAATGTAGTTCTGTTCTTGTCTATTATTGTTGTGTATTATGTGATGTTTCATGTTTTGTGTGGACTCAAGGAAGACCAACTGCTGCATTCGCAACAGCTAATGAGGATCCTAACAAAACACCAAAAATATTAAATTATCTTAGTGTTGCATCAAAACAGCCGCTGACACAAATGCCACCGAGAAACCAGGGGAGACTGAAGTACTAATACTAATTGCTAATTGGCTTGCAAAGATGAAGAGCACACCTCCCGTTACTAATTGCTGATTGTCTAGGAGAGGAGAAACCACTCCCATTTCAATACAGCCGCTGATTACCAAAACAACGACAGTCACAAATTGCCCTGCCTCATAATCCTGGTTGATGTCTCAACAATAATCTGCAAGTTAATAGCAGTCAGCTATTGGGAAGCAAGCAGCACTTAAAGTAGATGGCCCTAACTCGCAAAAATACAGTATTCAACAGCAACAGATAAAGGCAAAAAATATAGCAGGAGTCCTCTAGCTATATATTGAGTATTTGGAAATGACGGGCTACACGTGTCAGTGTGCTTGTCACTAAGATTTTAATTGTGTGAGTGCATGAGCATGTGTTATTGTGTGTATAACAATGTTTTTGCTCAAGGGGAGCTTACCCAGCAGTGATACTGTACACCTAACTCTACCCAGCAGTGATACTGTGCACCTAACAGCATTGATACACTACATCAGGGATCATCAACTAGATTCATCCGGGGGCCGATTTGTTCTTGAGAAGTGACCGGGGGACCAGAACATAATTACAAATACTTTGTAGAATGCAAATAGTCCTCTGCTAGCAAACAATTGCCACATTGGAACTCTGGATTGCCAATCTTGTCCCAGACAAGAGCGTAATAAACACAGTTTCTACAACATTGGAAACGTTCGTTAGCTATTCCAGGCAAAGCGTGGAATTTCTCCCCCCTCTCTCTATCTCTCTCTGTCTCTCTCTGTCTCTCTCTCTCTCTCTCTCTCTCTCTCCTAATATATATATATATCTTTCTCTCTAGCACTAAACATAAGCAACCCCCTCTCTACTCCTCTACCATAACAAAGCCATAAACTATCCACCTCTGTCAATCTGAAAACACAAGGCCCCTAAATCTAAGCCTCTTTATCCACTAACACAATAATACACATGTGGCCTCTTATTAAAGCAAAGCTCCATGTCAATTCACAAACAAGACAACTTAAGTTCCTCTAAATTTGAAAACCGTCAGCCACAACACAATAGCCCCCCATCTCCTATATTTCACTACAGTGATGACCCAAAGGGGGCCCCATAAACTAAAGGCCCGCTTTCTGTATTGCAGACCTAGTTCCCAGAGACACAAGGTATGCACAGGGAGACGTTCTAAATCAGGCTTCAGATTCTTCTTTCTCGGTCTCAGTTTTTTTTCCCTTTTGGCAGATATCTGTAGAATACAGGGAGATAGATGGAGCTGGTGACCTTGACAGGTAACCCACTGAGAGTGGTTGAATATTATATTCACAGTTTGTTTACACTTAGGGCCCCACCTGGTATGTGGGTTTTCTAGTCGAAAACAACGTCCTCTTGTGTTTTATTTCCTTTTTGTGAAAGATAACTTTATTTGTCAATGAGTCCTGATTACAGTTTGATTGAATAGGGACCTTAGTTACTGTAGTTCTTAACTCTTCGTAGTCTTAGCATATGCGAACACACACAAGAAGGCTACACTTTTCAGTTACACTGACGAACAAACCCGTTCAACTGCTAAAGTTAAAAACAGTCAATGCTGTAAAGATAGGTTCTTTCAAAATTTGAAAGAGTTTGTCTGCTTGTGCAGTATGCTAATTATTCTGTGATCCTGTATAACACTTCATTAAATGCTCTTTAAATATTGATCTGTGGCTCCTTACCCCCTATTTCCTCTCGTCTCAGTAGGTAGCATCATCCTATAAACGGCCGAGGCGCTGAATGGAATTCTGGGAGTTTGTCACCCATTCATCTGACAGACAGGCAGGCTCCCTGTGCAGCCAGTTTGTTCAGTGTGACACTTCACATGTTAGCTGTTAGCTGTGCTGCTAGCATAAAATCCTACACTAACGATGCGCTGCTATAAATTCTATGCTATATTTATGTCTTCAGAGGTTAGCTAGCTGTGCTGCTAGCATAACATGCTGCTGATAGTGCTCCTCTGTGCTATGCTCTGTTATGTTTAGCAAATCTTCCCATTATAGTGTACTTAAAGGGGCAATTTGCAGTTGATACATCCATTTTTGGATGTATAAATTAATTATATGAACCAACTGAGTCTTGAAGAATATAACTTCCTGAGCTTCATTCAACTGTCGTACCCCATCAGAACCCAAAATATATGCTTTTTTTATTCCAATGTCTATAAACAAAGTACATTTATCCCAAACCATCTCAATTTGGTTGAGGTCAGGGGATTGTGGAGGCCAGGTCATCTGATGCAGCTTTCCATCACTCTCCTTCTTGGTCAAATAGCCCTTAGACAACCTGGAGGTGTGTTGGGTCATTGTCCTGTTGAAAAACAAATGATCGTCCCACAAAGCCCAAACCAGATGGGATGGCGTATCGCTGCAGAATGCTGTGGTAGCCATTCTGGTTAAGTGTGCCTTGAATTGTAAATAAATCACAGACATTGTGACCAGCAAAGCACACCCACACCATAACACCTCCTCCTCCATGCTTCACGGTGGGAAATACACATGTGGAGATCATCCGTTCACCCACACTGTCTCACAGAGACACGGCGGTTGGAACCAAAAATGGACAATAATCAAGATTAGACAAACAAAAAAATGTCAAATTTGGACTCCAGACCAAAGGACACATTTCCACCAGTCTAATGTCCGTTGCTTGTGTTTCTTGGCCAAAGCAAGTCTCTTCTTCTTATTGGTGTCCTTTAGTCGTGGTTTCTTTGCAGCAATTCGACCATGAAGGCCTGATTTACACAGTCTCCTCTGAACAGTTGATGTTGAGATGTGTCTGTTTCATGAACTGCGTGAAGCATTTATTTGGGCTGCAATTTCTGAGGCTGGTAACTCTAATGAACTTATCCTCTGCAGCAGAGGTAACTCTGGCACTTCCATTCTTGTGGTGTTCCTCATGAGAGCCAGATTCTTCATAACACTTGATAATTTTGCGATGGTTGTCCCGCATTGACTGACCTTCATGTCTTAAAGTAATGATGGATTGTAATTTTTCCTTGCATATTTGAGCTGTTCTTGCCATAACATGGACTTGGTCTTTAACCAAACAGGGCTATCTTCTGTATACCTTGTCACAACACAACTGATTGGATCAAATGCATTAAGAAGGAAAGAAATTCCACAAAGTAACTCATAAGAAGGTAAACCTTTTCATTGAAATGCATTCCAGGTGACTACTTCATGAAGCTGGTTAAGAGAATGCCAAGTGTGTGCAAAGCTGCCATCAAGGCAAAAGTGTGGCTACTTTGAAGAATCTCAAATGTAAAATATATTTTGATATGTTTAACACTTTAATTTTTTTTACATGATTCCACATGTGTTATTTCATAGTTTGATGTCTTCACTATTATTCCACACTGTAGAAAATAGCAAAAAGAAAGAAAAACCCTAGAATTAGTAGATGTTCTAAAACTTTTGACCGGTTGTGTATATATAATGTATATATATATATATATATATATATATATATATAATAAATACTATATATATATATATATATATATATATATATATATATATATATATATATATATATATATATATATATATATAGTATTTACAGTATTTGAACAGTTACAATATAACTTTATCTACTTGCATATGAGTTGGGGAGATAAAACAATATGACCGCCTAGAATAAACACAAAGCTTTGCAGAGTTTGTAGAGGGGTCATTTTACAATGTGGCTCCTTTCCTCTCCTCTCAGCTAAAATACATACACTGTATGTATTTCTCCAGGAAGCAGTACCTCCATTTTTTGGGAACGGTTCCACCGCGGGGTCTTTCCTGACAGTGTGGACTCTAGTGCCGGGAAAACACCTCTGACAAGTAAGTCTTTCCTCCTGACACCTTGTTAATAGACCTGACCCTGTGACCTCGGGAGTACTTATCTATCTCTGTGGAACAATGCCAGAGAATGTAAAAGGAACATAAATAGGAAGCTGAGAAGATTGTCCAAGTGAATCCTTATCTTAAATCACAACAACAATAGCCAGTATAACCAACTCGTCTGAAGGCAGTGAACGTGTTTAAAGCTGCTAGTATCACTCTGCTAGTATCACTCTGCTAGTATCCCTCTGCTGGTTTCACTCTGCTAGTATCACTCTGCTATTATCACTCTGCTAGTATCACTCTGCTGGTATCACTCTGCTGGTATCACTCTGCTAGTATCACTCTGATGGTATCACTCTGCTGGTATCACTCTGTGGCCAGTGGTTAAACCACGTAGCCTGCCTCTTTCTCACTCTCTGCAGGAGAACCATGTAAGCCTGCCTCTTTCTCACTCTCTGGAGGAGCACCACGTAGCCTGCCTCTTTTTCTCTCTCTGGAGGAGCACCACGTAGCCTGCCTCTTTCTCTCTCTGGAGGAGCACCACGTAGCCTGCCTCTTTCACTCTCTCTGGAGGAGCACCATGTAGCCTGCCTCTTTCACTCTCTCTGGAGGAGCACCACGTAGCCTGCCTCTTTCTCTCTCTGGAGGAGCACCACGTAGCCTGCCTCTTTCACTCTCTCTGGAGGAGCACCATGTAGCCTGCCTCTTTCTCTCTCTGGAGGAGCACCATGTAGCCTGCCTCTTTCACTCTCTCTGGAGGAGAACCGCATAGCCTGCCTCTTTCTCTCTCTCTGGAGGAGAACCACATAGCCTGCCTCTTTCACTCTCTCTGGAGGAGCACCATGTAGCCTGCCTCTTTCTCTCTTTGGAGGAGCACCATGTAGCCTGCCTCTTTCTCTCTCTCTGGAGGAGAACCGCATAGCCTGCCTCTTTCACTCTCTCTGGAGGAGAACCACATAGCCTGCCTCTTTCACTCTCTCTGGAGGAGAACCACGTAGCCTGCCTCTTTCTCTCTCTCTGGAGGAGAACCACATAGCCTGCCTCTTTCTCTCTCTCTGGAGGAGCACCATGTAGCCTGCCTCTTTCTCTCTCTCTGGAGGAGCACCAAAGATATTAGAATATACAGTACATACACACTAGAAAACTAAGAAAACATGGGAAGAGGAGTTTAATTTACACCCGTCTGTAAACAGTATATACAGCCACACGTGAATATGCTTTCGTTTACCCACAGTTTACTATAGAATACTAGTACTTACTATAGAACTCTGTAGTATACTGTAGTATACTGTAGAGTACTGTACTACACACCGTAGTATACCTTGATCATCTCTAGTACTTACTGTAGAATGTTTTAATATAGTGTAGAATACTATAGTAAATACTACAGTATTATCTGAATAAAATAACACTATAGTAAATACTACAGTATTATCTGAATAAAATAACACTGTAGTAAATACTACAGTATTTAATTTCCATATGCACTTCCCATTCCCCTCCCCGATATCCCAATTTGTGCCACCGATAAGTGAGAAACCTACATGCCAAGTATAGATCATATCTTGTGTTATAGCAAAGAGCAGGAGATCGGAACTCTCCGTTCAGACCCCAGTCCTACCGACCTACAGGTCATAGAAAATGTGCACTTTTTGTATTTCTCCAGTAGGTTTCCTGAAGGAGAAAGCCTCCACTTCTATGTCAATGCTAATTATCCAAAAACACTATAGTAAATACTAGTGCTATTTCTTCAAAAACACTACAGTAAATATGACCGTGTAAAACAGTACGCAAAAACACTACATGAATTACTGTAATATACTACAATCAGCAAAAACACTACATTAATTACTGCAATATACTACTATCAGCAAAAACACTACATTAATTACTGCAATATACTACTATCAGCAAAAACACTACATTCATTTTTATTGTGTATACTACAGTATTTGTACTATTGTGTATACAACAGTTTTGTGTATACAACAGTTTTCTATTACTACAGTATTTGTACTATTGTTAATATTATACTACAGTATAATACTACTAGATTTTAGTCCACAAAAACACTACAGTTAATACAAAAGTATTATTTTACTAGAGTATTTATACTATAGTTAACTCTAAATACTACAGTATTCACTGTAGTGTTTTGACTTTGTTTTTGCAAAAAACACGACAGTGAATACTATTGTATTTATACCATAGTGTAGTATTTTTTCATGTTGGTAGGTGCATGTGAGTATGCTTTAGTTTAGGTGCATGTGAGTATGCTTTAGTTTAGGTAAATGTGAGTATGCAAAGACATATGCAACGACCTACTTTAAAACCTTTTTTTCACAATCTATTAATAGGTTCACTACGGCATGTGTAGAAAATTCCAGACCAACCCATAAACTCACTCACCCTCCCTCTGGTAGGGCCTTGGTGAAGGCTGCTTTGGGCCTCAGTACATTTCGATTACATTTGATCTCCTCTGAGTAACTGTAACCAGCAGCCAGAGAGCGACAGGGAGGCAGGGAGAGAGGGAGAGCGGGACTGAGGAGGGAGAGAGAGGGAGAGGGGGACTGAGGAGGGAGAAAGAGGGAGAGGGGGACTGAGGAGGGAGAGAGAGGGAGAGGGGATAGAGAGAGGGAGAGAGGGAGAGAGAGAGGCAGATGGGATAGAGAGAGGGAGAGGGGATAGAGAGAGGGAGAGAGGGAGAGAGAGAGATAGAGGGGATAGAGAGAGGGAGAGGGGATAGAGAGAGGGAGAGAGGATAGAGAGAGGGAGAGGGGGGCTGAGGAGGGAGAAAGAGGGAGAGGGGGACTGAGGAGGGAGAGAGAGGGAGAGGGGGACTGAGGAGGGAGAGAGGGAGAGGGGATAGAGAGGGAGCGAAGGACATAGGAGGGAGAGAGAAAGGGGAGAGAGAGGGAGCGGGGGACTGAGGGAGAGAGAGAGAGAGAGAGAGAAAGAGAGAGAGAGAGAGAGAGAGAGAGAGAGAGGGGGACTGAGGAGGGAGAGAGAGAGGGGAGAGAGAGGGAGCGGGGGACTGAGGAGGGAGAGAGAGGGAGCGGGGACTGAGGAGGGAGAGAGAGAGAGGGAGCAGGGGAATGGGGAGGAGAGAGAGGGAGAGGGGGACTGAGGAGGGAGAGAGAGGGAGCAGGGGGACTGAGGAGGGAGAGAGAGAGGGAGCAGGGGAATGGGGAGGGAGAGAGAGAGGGGGGTTGGACAGGAAGCGTTGGACATAGGAGGGAGAGAAAGAGGGGAGAGAGAGGGAGCAGGGGAATGGGGATGGAGAGAGATGGAGAGGGGGACTGAGGAGGGAGAGAGAGGGAGCAGGGGGACTGAGGGAGAGAGAGAGAGGGAGCAGGGGAATGGGGAGGGAGACAGAGAGAGGGGATGGAGAGGAAGTGATGGACATAAGAGGGAGAGAAAGAGGGGAGAGAGAGGGAGCAGGGGAATGGGGAGGGAGAGAGAGGGAGAGGGGGACTGAGGAGGGAGAGAGAGGGAGCAGGGGAATGGGGAGGGAGAGAGAGGGAGATGGGGACTGAGGAGGGAGAGAGAGGGAGCAGGGGAATGGGGAGGGAGAGAGAGGGAGTTGGCCTTTGCTTTATAATGTCCTCCATGTGGTAATATTTTTAATGAAAAGAGAGAAGCAGAGTATTTACCTCACTCTTATACTCAATGTATTGTGTTATATCAATTCAATTCAATTCAATTCAAGGGCTTTATTGGCATGGGAAACATGTGTTAACATTGCCAAAGCAAGTGAGGTAGACAACATACAAAGTGAAAATATAAAGTGAAAAACAACAAAAATTAACAGTAAACATTACACATACAGAGGTTTCAAAACAGTAAAGACATTACAAATGTCATATTATATATATATATATAGTGTTTTAACAATGTACAAATGGTTAAAGGACACAAGATAAAATAAATAAGCATAAATATGGGTTGTATTTACAATGGTGTGTGTTCTTCACTGGTTGCCCTTTTCTCGTGGCAACAGGTCACAAATCTTGCTGCTGTGATGGCACACTGTGGAATTTCACCCAGTAGATATGGGAGTTTTTCAAATTTGGATTTGTTTTCGAATTCTTTGTGGATCTGTGTAATCTGAGGGAAATATGTCTCTCTAAGATGGTCATACATTGGGCAGGAGGTTAGGAAGTGCAGCTCAGTTTCCACCTCATTTTGTGGGCAGTGAGCACATAGCCTGTCTTCTCTTGAGAGCCATGTCTGCCTTATATCTCTGTCTGTCTGTCTGTCTGTCTGTCTGTCTGTCTGTCTGTCTGTCTGTCTGTCTGTCTGTCTGTCTGTCTGTCTGTCTGTCTGTCTGTCTGTCTGTCTGTCTGTCTGTCTGTCTGTCTGTCTGTCTGTCTGTCTCTCTCTCTCTCTCTCTATCTCTCTCTCTCTCTCTCTCACTCTCTCTCTCTCTCTCTATCTATATATCTCTCCCACTCTATACCATCGCTCTCTCCCCCCCTTCTCTTTCTCCCCCCCTTCTCTTTCTCTCCCCCTCTCTGTCTATCCTCCTCTCTCTCTCCATCTCTCCCTCTCTAAACCCTCTCTCTCTCTCTCCCCTCTCCATCTATCCTCCTCTCTCTCCATCTCCATCTCTCTCCCCTCTCACTGAAGATTTCCTGAAATAACCATTACATTTTAAATAGACGGAACTTTTTTTTTAATCCACATGAATAATTAACACCTTCTTGCTGACATGAACAAATAATTGTTACGAGAAAATCTCTGCTACAATATTGTAAATACTTTTGTCGAGTTCAGTGGAGTTTTCCGGACAGAAAATGACACCCAGATTGTCTTTCAAGATACTCTTAGAAAATTATTTTATAAAGGTGGTTCTAATCCGTTTTGCGTTTCCTGTGTCACATCTTTCAGCTGGATGATGTGACAATGACGAGGCAGGACGAGTCACACATGATGTTTCTGATTACTATGGCCACAGTCTAATGAAACCCAGAGTTGAAGCACCTATACAGAAGACAGAATCAGTAGTAGAGAGAAGAGAGCGAGAGAGAGCGGAGGGAGGGGGGATAGAGAGAAAGAGAGAGAGAGAGAGAGATGGATAGAGACGGCAGAGAGAGAGAGAGAGCGGGGGGAGGGGGGATAGAGAGAAAGAGAGAGAGAGAGAGAGGGGGGAGGGGGGATAGAGAGAGAGAGAGAGAGAGAGAGAGAGAGATGGCAGGGAAAGAGAGCAAATAAAATAACATTTTCAAGAGTGAAGGGGAGAAAGACTGTTAGTGAGACAGACAGATCTCCAAGCCAAGACTAAGAGTCTGGACAGTCTGGTGTACATTGTGCCAGCGAGGCCCTGGGGTGTGGTTCATCCTTTTGTTACAGCCTTCAGACACACACAGATGGAAAGACTGGGGGGCAGGGGAGAGAGAGAGAAAGAGAGAGAAAGAAAGAGAGGGAGAAAGAGAGGGAGTTATTCTGACAGTCTGTCAGACTGTCAGACATGATATTACAGACATGATATTACAGACATGATGTTACAGACATGATATTACAGACATGATATTACAGACATGATATTACAGACATGATATTACAGACATGATATTATCAGACATGATATTACAGACATGATATTACAGACATGATATTATCAGACATGATATTACAGACATGATATGACAGACATGGTATTACAGACATGATATTACAGACATGATATTACAGACATGATATCACAGACATGATGTCACAGACATGATATTCCAGACATGATATTATCAGACATGATATAGCATCCTAGAATGCCACCAGTAGAGTCTGTGGATTGGTCCCTATCCCAGACTACTGTTGATGTTCTTATGTCATTGTCTAATGCTGCCCTTCTACATCGGCAGTATCCTGGAGGAAGACTTGCAGAAGGTTGGAAAACTGTCCGGCTTCGATGTTATGGAAAATGTGCTATTTTAGTAGTTCTCCAGTAGGTTGGCTGAAGGGGAAGCCTCCACTTCTACGACATTGATAATAAATAAAAAAACACTATAGTACATATTAGTGACATTTCTGCAAACAAACGGTATACTACAGTCCACGAAGACACTACATTAATTACTATTCTATATACAACAGTTTTCTATTGCTACAGTATTTTTTACTATTGCAAACTGTAGATGCTTCAGTATCCTGCAGTACATTCTACTAGACTTTAGCCGACAAAAACACGACAGTGAATTGACTGGAATCTAGACTATTATACCACAGTCAACTAGACTATTATACCACAGTCAACTAGACTATTATACCACAGTCAACTAGGCTATTATACCACAGTCAACTAGGCTATTATACCACAGTCAACTAGACTATTATACCACAGTCAACTAGACTATTATACCACAGTCAACTAGACTATTATACCACAGACAACTAGGTTATTATACCACAGTCATCTAGACTACTAGACTATTATACCACAGTCATCTAGACTACTAGACTATTATACCACAGTCATCTAGACTATTATACCACAGTCATCTAGACTATTATACCACAGTCAACTAGACTATTATACCACAGTTATCTAGACTATTATACCAAAGTCATCTAGACTATTATACCACAGTCAACTAGACTATTATACCACAGTCATCTAGACTACTATACCACAGTCATCTAGACTATTATACCACAGTCATCTAGACTACTAGACTATTATACCACAGTCATCTAGACTATTATACCACAGTCATCTAGACTATTATACCACAGTCAACTAGACTATTATACCACAGTCATCTAGACTATTATACCAAAGTCATCTAGACTATTAGACCACAGTCAACTAGACTATTATACCACAGTCATCTAGACTATTATACCACAGTCATCTAGACTATTATACCACAGTCATCTAGACTATTATACCACATTCATCTAGACTATTATACCACAGTCATCTAGACTATTATACCACAGTCATCTAGACTATTATACCACAGTCAACTAGACTATTAGACCACAGTCAACTAGACTATTACACCACAGTCATCTAGACTACTAGACTATTATACCACAGTCAACTAGACTATTATACCACAGTCAACTAGACTATTATAGCACAGTCATCTAGACTATTATACCACAGTCAACTAGACTATTATACCACAGTCATCTAGACTATTATACCACAGTCAACTAGACTATTATACCACAGTCATCTAGACTATTATACCACAGTCAACTAGACTATTAGACCACAGTCATCTAGACTATTATACCACAGTCATCTAGACTACTAGACAATTATACCACAGTCATCTATACTATTATACCACAGTCAACTAGACTATTATACCACAGTCATCTAGACTATTATACCACAGTCAACTAGACTATTATACCACAGTCATCTAGACTATTATACCACAGTCAACTAGACTATTATACCACAGTCAACTAGACTATTATACCACAGTCATCTAGACTATTAGACTATTATACCACAGTCATCTAGACTATTATACCACAGTCATCTAGACTATTATACCACAATCAACTAGACTATTAGACCACAGTCATCTAGACTATTATACTACAGTCATCTAGACCATTAGACTATTATACCACAGTCATCTAGACTATTATACCACAGTCATCTAGACTATTATACCACAATCAACTAGACTATTAGACCACAGTCAACTAGACTATTATACCACAGTCATCTAGACTATTATAGCACATTCAACTAGACTATTACACCACAGTCATCTAGACTACTAGACTATTATACCACAGTCAACTAGACTATTATAGCACAGTCATCTAGACTATTATACCACAGTCAACTAGACTATTATACCACAGTCATCTAGACTATTATACCACAGTCAACTAGACTAGTATACCACAGTCATCTAGACTATTATACCACAGTCAACTAGACTACTAGACTATTATACCACAGTCAACTAGACTATTATACCACAGTCAACTAGACTATTAAACCACAGTCATCTAGACTATTATACCACAGTCATCTAGACTTTTATACCACAGTCATCTAGACTATTATACCACAGTCATCTAGACTATTATACCACAGTCATCTAGACTATTATACCACAGTCATCTAGACTACTAGACTATTATACCACAGTCAACTAGACTATTATACCACAGTCAACTAGACTATTATACCACAGTCAACTAGAGTATTATACCACAGTCAACTAGACTATTACACCACAGTCATCCAGAATATTATACCACAGTCAACTAGACTATTATACCACAGTCAACTAGACTATTATACCACAGTCATCTAGACTATTATACCACAGTCAACTAGACTATTAAACCACAGTCAACTAGACTATTATACCACAGTCAACTAGACTATTAGACCACAGTCATCTAGACTATTATACCACAGTCAACTAGACTATAATACCACAGTCAACTAGACTATCATACCACAGTCATCTAGACTATTATACCACAGTCAACTAGACTATTATACCACAGTCAACTAGACTATTATACCACAGTCATCTAGACTATTATACCACAGTCAACTAGACTATTATACCACAGTCAACTAGACTATTATACCACAGTCAACTAGACTATTATACCACAGTCAACTAGACTATTATACCACAGTCATCTAGACTATTAGACTATTATACCACAGTCATCTAGACTATTATACCACAGTCATCTAGACTATTATACCACAGTCATCTAGACTATTATACCACAGTCATCTAGACTATTATACCACAGTCATCTAGACTATTATACCACAGTCATCTAGACTATTATACCACAGTCATCTAGACTACTAAACTATTATACCACAGTCAACTAGACTATTAGACCACAGTCAACTAGAGTATTATACCACAGTCAACTAGACTATTATACCACAGTCAACTAGACTATTACACCACAGTCATCCAGAATATTATACCACAGTCAACTAGACTATTATACCACAGTCAACTAGACTATTATACCACAGTCATCTAGACTATTATACCACAGTCAACTAGACTATTATACCACAGTCAACTAGACTATTATACCACAGTCAACTAGACTATTAGACCACAGTCATCTAGACTATTATACCACAGTCAACTAGACTATAATACCACAGTCAACTAGACTATCATACCACAGTCATCTAGACTATTATACCACAGTCAACTAGACTATTATACCACAGTCAACTAGACTATTATACCACAGTCATCTAGACTATTATACCACAGTCAACTAGACTATTATACCACAGTCATCTAGACTATTATACCACAGTCAACTAGACTATTATACCACAGTCAACTAGACTATTATACCACAGTCATCTAGACTATTAGACTATTATACCACAGTCATCTAGACTATTATACCACAGTCATCTAGACTATTATACCACAGTCAACTAGACTATTATACCACAGTCAACTAGACTATTATACCACAGTCAACTAGACTATTATACCAAAGTCAACTAGACTATTAGACTATTATACCACAGTCATCTAGACTATTATACCACAGTCATCTAGACTATTATACCACAGTCAACTAGACTATTAGACCACAGTCAACTAGACTATTACACCACAGTCAACTAGACTATTGTACCACAGTCAACTAGACTATTATACCACCGTCATCTAGACTAGTATACCACAGTCATCTATACTATTATACCAGTCAACTAGACTATTTGACTACTATTCAACTAGAGTTTTGTACCACAGTCAACTAGACCATTGTGCCACAGTCGTAGTGTCATTAAGTTCAGTCTATTTTTGTCAAAGTGGTATGCACTTATATGACTCACAGCCATGACTCACAGAACCCCAATGCAGGACAATGGGAGGATCAGTAACTAATTTGAGACATGAGGTGACTTCAATCTGTCAATTAAGCGCCTGTTTAAAATCACAGCACTGCTCTGAGTACAACTTTGACTTTAAGTGGAGTCAGATTGGAGTAAATCTGAGGTCATATATTCTTAGCCAGAGAGAGAGAGAGAGAAACCCGGTGTCCTTATAAAATCCCTTTCTGTGGTTGCCAGACACAGGGCTGCTGGGTCCAGGACCGGTCCAAATCCCTGGTCCTGAAGGCCAGAAGGAAAACCACACAGCAATCCAGCCATGTTGGAATTCCTCCTTTGAATTCCCGGGCAAGACCGCAGCAAATATATCTTCAGCCTGAAGCCCAACTCATACATGCAGGTATACACGTACACACGTACACACACACACACACACACACACACACAAACACACACACACACACACACACACACACACACACACACACACACACACACACACACACACACACACACACACACACACACACACACACACACACACACAATTCTGCAATCCTATTCCTCATCCTTTAGAGGAGTCTCCAACATACCCCTAAATTACTGATGATTCTGTGAGTATCACTGTATCTTGAGTCTGTTCCAGAGTCTTTGTGACAGTAGACCAGTGTCAGTTGGATGTCTGACTGTCACACCATTTAGGATGCAATTTAAGGCCGATTTGTCATCTCTCAATCTCTCTCTCTCTCTCTAAACAATAAATAATACAAATGAACAGTAAATATTACACTCACAGAAGTACCAAAAGTACAAAGACATTCCAAATGTCATATTATGTGTGTATGCAGTGTTGTAACGATGTGCAATTGGTTAAAGTACAAAAGGGAAAATAAATCAGCATAAATATGGGTTGTATTTACAATGGTGTTTGTTCTTCACTGGTTGCCCTTTTCCTGTAGCAACAGGTCATGAATCATGCTGATGTGATGACACTCTGTGGTATTTCACCCAGTAGATATGGGAGTTTATCAAAATCGGGTTTGTTTTCAAATTCTTTGTGGGTCTGTGTAATCTGAGGGAAATATGTCTCAAATATGGTCATACATTTGGCAGAAGGTTAGGAAGTGCAGCTCAGTTTCCACCTCATTTTGTCAGCAGTATGCACATAGCCTGTCTTCTCTTGAGAGCCAGGTCTCCCTACGGTGGCCTTTCTCAATAGCAAGACTATGCTCACTGAGTCTGTACATAGTCAAAGCTTTCCATAAGTTTGGGTCAGTCACAGTGGTCAGGTATTCTGCCACTGTGTACTCTGTTTAGGGCCAAATATCATTCTAGTTTTCTCTGTTTTTTTGTTAATTCTTTTCAATCTGTCAAGTAATTATCTTTTTGTTTTCTCATGATCTGGTTGGGTCTAATTGTGTTGCTGTCTTGGGGCTCTGTGGGGTATGTGTATGGTTGTGAACAGAACCCCAGGACCAGCTTGCTTAGGGGACTCTTCTCCAGGTGCATCTCTCTGTAGGTGATGGCTTTGTTATGGAATGTTAGGGAATCGCTTCCTTTTAGGTGGTTGTAGAATTTAACTGCTCTTTTCTGGATTTTGATCATTAGCAGGAAGCGACCTATTTCTGCTCTGCATGCATTATTTGGTGTTTTACATTGTACACAGGATACGTTTGCAGAATTCTGTACACAGAGTCTCAATTTGGTGTTAGTCCTATTTTGTTAATTCTTGGTTGGTGAGCGGACCCCAGACCTCACAACCATAAAGGGCAATGGGCTCTATGACTGATTCAAGTATTTTTAGCCAGATGCTAATTTGTATGTTGCATTTTACGTTCCTTTTGATGGCATAGAATGCCCTTCTTGCCTTGTCTCTCAGATCGTTCTCAGCTTTGTCGAAGTTACCTGTGGCGTTGATGTTTAGGCCAAGGTAGGTATAGTTTTTTGTGTGCTCTAGGGCAATGGTGTCTAGATGGAATTTGTATCTGTGGTCCTGGTGACTGGACCTTTTTTGGAACACTTAGTGAGAGTCACTGTCAGGGCCCAGGTCTGGCAGAATCAGTGCAGAAGATCTAGGTGCTGCTGTAGGCCCTCTTTGGTTGGTGACAGAAGCACCAGATCATCAGCAAGCAGTAGATATTTGACTTCAGATTCTAGTAGGGTGAGGCCGGGTGCTGCAGACTGTTCTAGTCCCCTCGCCAATTCGTTGATATATATGTTGAAGAGGGTGGGGCTTAAGCTGTATCCATGTCTCACCCCACGGCCCTGTGGGAAGGAATGTGTGTGTTCTTGCCAATTTTAACTGCACACTTGTTATTTGTGTACATGGATTTTATAATGTTGTATGTTTTTCCACCAACACCAGTTTGTATAGCAGACCCTCATGCCAAATTGAGCCAAAGGCTTTTTTTTAAGTCAACAAAGCATGAGAAGACTTTGCCTTTGTTTTGGTTTGTTTGGTTGTCAATTAGGGTGTGCAGGGTGAATACATGGTCTTTCGTACGATAATTTGGTAAAGTACATTGTTTTGACTGAGGAACTGTACGAGTCTGCTGTTAATGGTAATGCAGAGGATTTTCCCACGGTTGCACTTGACACATATCCCCTGGTAGTTATTGGGGTCAAATTTGTCTCCACTTTTGTGGATTGGGATGATCAGTCCTTGGTTCCAAATACTGGGAAACATGCCAGAGCTAAGGATGATGTTAAAGAGTTTTAGTATAGCCAATTGGAATTTGTTGTTTGTATATTTTAGCATTTCATTGAGGATATCATCAACACCACAGGCATTTTTGGGCTGGAGGGTTTTTATTTTGTCCTGTAATTCATTCAAGGTAATTGGAGAATCCAGTGTTTTCTCGTAGTCTTTAATAGTTGATTCTAAGATTTGTATTTGATCATGTATATTTTTTTGCTGTTTGTTCTTTGTTATAGGGCCAAAAAGATTGGAAAAGTGGTTTACTCATCTCCATTTTGGATAGATAATTCTTCGTGTTGTTGTATGTTTAGAAGTGGTTAGAGTCTATGGGTTCTTCATCTACATTGAGCTGATTTCTGCCGGGCTGTTCCTTCTTTTTCCACAGGGTATTTATTACTGTATAGTTCTCGTGATTCACCATAGTGAAGGCGTAGACTCAGGTTTTCTGGGGCTCTTGCCCGGTTCTGGCATTTAGGTTGCCACAGACTAGTACATGTCCCTGGGCCTGGAAATGATTGATTTCCCCCTCCAGGTTGAAGAAGCTGTCTTCAATAAAGTCTGGGGATTCTAGTGGGGGATATAGATAACACACAGGAGGACATCCTTCTCCATTAAGATCATTTCCTTTTGAATTTCTAGCCAAATGTAAAATGTTCCTGTTTTGATTAATCTAATAGAGTGAGTTAGGTCTGCTCTATACCAAATTAGCATACCCCCTGAGTCCCTTCCCTGTTTCACACCTGATAGTTTGGCGGATGGGACTACCAGCTCTCTGTAACTTAGAGGGAAACCAGTGGGTCCGTCTCCTCTATACCATGTTTCTTGTAAGATGACAATGTCTGTATTTCCGATTTCGTTGATAAAGTCCAGGTTCCTGCTCTTTGGGCCAAAGGCAGATGACCACAGGCCTTGGATATTCCAGGGTGAAATAGTAAAGGATTTGTGTTCTCTTTCTCGCTTTCTCTTTGTCTGTCTCTCTTTCTCTCTCTCTCTCCATGTTCCCACCCGTCACCAGCCAGGCCACTTACAGTATGTGTGCATACCTCACGGAGAAGCCCTCTCTCTCTAACACACTAGATACTTCAGCTATCTGTCTGTGAATCACGTGGATGGGGGAGGGGGTAATGAACTCGACAGTTCGTTTTGGGTGTTTGTCTGATGTGCTGATATTCAGTTCTGACTGAATTTGCAACTTTTTGAGATGTCAACAATGGAACGCACTGTAGTATTTCAGTAGAATACTGTAGTATTCCAGTAGAACACTGTAGTATTCCAATAGAACGCACTGTAGTATTCCAATAGAACACACTGTAGTATTCCAATAGAATGTTCTATATATTCCAATAGAATGTTCTGTAGTATTCCAATAGAATGTTCTGTAATGTTCCAGTAGAACACTGTAGTATTCCAATAGAATGCAGTGTAGTATTCCAACAGAACGCACTGTAGTATTCCAATAGAATGTTCTATATATTCCAATAGAATGTTCTGTAGTATTCCAATAGAATGTTCTGTAATGTTCCAGTAGAACACTGTAGTATTCCAATAGAATGTTCTATAGTTTTCCAGTAGAACACTGTAGTATTCCAATA
Organism: Oncorhynchus mykiss; assembly: GCF_013265735.2. Lineage (NCBI taxonomy): Eukaryota > Metazoa > Chordata > Actinopteri > Salmoniformes > Salmonidae > Oncorhynchus > Oncorhynchus mykiss. The sequence goes on from NC_048589.1 coordinate 39,686,289, forward strand.
GAATGTTCTGTAGTATTCCAGTAGACCACTGTAGTATTCCAATAGAATGTTCTGTAGTATTCCAATAGAATGTTCTGTAGTATCCCAGTAGACCACTGTAGTATTCCTGTAGTATTCCAATAGAATGTTCTGTAGTATTCCAATAGAATGTTCTGTAGTATTCCAGTAGACCACTGTAGTATTCCAATAGAATGTTCTGTAGTATTCCAATATAATGTTCTGTGGTATTCCAATAGAATGTGCTGTAGTATTCCAATAGAAGACTCTGTAGTATTCCAATAGACACTGTGGTATTCCAATAGAATGCTCTGTAGAGTTAAAGCTGTGGTGTGGAGCAGGCGGTGGTGTCCTTGGACTGTCCAGTAATACCTTGGAGGATGGCAAATAGAGAGAGATAGGTCACATCTGGACAGCGTCCAGCTGAGCTTAAGCCTAGGCATTTACCCTGAAGACTAACCTGAGGTTCAACTGAGCTTAAGCCTAGGCATTAACCCTGAAGACTAAACCCAGGTTCAACTGAGCTTAAGCCTAGGCATTAACCCTGAAGACTAAACCAGGTTCAACTGAGCTTAATCCTTAACCCTGAAGACTATCTCTCTGCCTCTCTCTCTTTCTCTCTTTCTCTCTCGTTCTATCTCTGCATCTCGCGTTCTATCTCTGTATCTCTTTCTCTCTCTCTCGATCTCTCGGAGGCAATACAATCTTGGTCTCTTAGCACTGTCACTGACAGCAGATAATGCACAGGGCATTCAAGACCAGGGTCCCAGCAAGTCTCATCAACACCTCTAACATGGCTACTTAGGGGCGAGACAGTTGGAAGGAGAAAGGAATGACAACTGACAAAGGGAAGGAAAGAGAGAGGAACATGGGGTAAGAAGGATGGAGAAAGGAAAATGAGAAAGAGGGGAGGGAGAGGGAGAAAGAGGGGAGAGAGAGAGAGAAAGAGGGGGAGAGAGAGAAAAAGCGGAGGAAGAGAGACATAATGACAGAAATGGAGGGAGGTAGTGAGGGAGAGAGAGAAAGAAGGGAGAGAGAGAGACATAAAATGACAGAAATGGAGGGACATAGTGAGGGAGAAAGAGAAAGAAAGGAGAGAGAGAGACATAATGACAGAAATGGAGGGACGTAGTGAGGGAGAGAGAGAAAGAGAGGAAGGCGTCCATCTTCAGAAGTTGTTTTGACTCTGCCCAGCAGGCTCCACTCTTGTTGGTTGTTGCTGATACCTCCTCATGGCTGAAAGCCTAGAGACAACAAGACAGAGGCTAGAACAGCACTTCTGTTCTGCACATGCAGAGAACCAGACAGGGGCCAGAGCAACACTTCTGTTCTGCACACACAGAGAACCAGACAGGGGCCAGAACAACACTTCTGTTCTGCACACACAGAGAACTAGACAGGGGCCAGAACAACACTACTGTTCTGCACACACAGAGAACCAGACAGGGGCCAGAACAGCACTTCTGTTCTGCACACACAGAGAACCAGACAGGGGCCAGAACAGCACTTCTGTTCTGCACACACAGAGAACCAGACAGGGGCCAGAACAACACTTCTGTTCTGCTCACACAGAGAACCAGACAGGGGCCAGACAACACTTCTGTTCTGCACACACAGAGAACCAGACAGGGGCCAGAACAACACTTCTGTTCTGCACACACAGAGAACCAGACAGGGGTGAGAACAGCACTTCTGTTCTGCACACACATATAGGAGAGGAGACAGACAGGGAGAAACTGCTTTCAAGTCACATTGCTGACAAGGTTATGCTGTTTGGCTATCTTTTTCTAAAGCCAAATTAGTTGCAAAAACCTGAGTTATTTTGTGACAGAAAATAAGCATCTTAGTCTTTCAGTAAGTACCTCCCCATATTACCTCATTTACTCCCTCATTTAGTCAATATCTTTCTGTGTTATGCACTCTGAAAACGACTATGGGCAAACCTAATTGACGACATTTATGAAAACATAATTTGACACTCGTGACCGTCCACACACACAACCCTCTACTGATGGATTATCTCAGCTAATCCTCAGTCAATCACCAGCTCAGAGTTCACCAGCTCTGTTCTCTGGGCGCCGAAGACGTGGATGTCGATTAAGGCAGCCCCACGCACCTCTCGGATTCAGAGGTTGGAAGACACATTTCAGTTGAAGGCATTCAGTTGTACAAATGACTTGGTCTCTCTCTCTCTCAAATGACATACCCAACTCTAACTGCCTGTAGCTTGTTACCATTTGAAAGGAAACACTTTGAAGTGTGTGGAAATGTGAAAGGAATGTAGGAGAATATAACACATTAGATCTGGTAATAGATAATACAAAGAAAAAAATATTTTTTCCCCCATTTTTTTTGTACCTTATTGAAATGCCAGCCCAGGTGCAATATTATTCCAGCCCAGGTGCAATTTAGATTTTAGTCACTAGATGGCAGCAGTGTATGTGCAAAGTTTTAGACTGATCCAATGAACCATTGAATTTCTGTTCAAAATGTTGTTTCAAGACTATCCAAATGTGCCTAACTGGTTTATTAATAACTTTTCAATTTCAAGACTGTGCACTCTCCTCAAACAACAGCATGGTATCAGTTCACTGTAATAGCTACTGTAAATTGGACAGTGCAGTTAGATTAACAAGAATTTAAGCTTTCTGCCAATAACAGATATGTCTACGTCCTGGGAAATGTTCTTGTTATTTACAACTTCATGCTAATCGCATTAGCCTACGTTAGCTCAACAGTCCCGTAGGTGGGACACCGATCTGTAGAGATCCTTAAAAGATTTTAACACCATTCATCAGTCGGGCCACTTATGTGTGCATACCTCATGGAGTCACCCCTCTCTCTAACACACTATCTACACTAGATACTTCAGCAAGCGTAAATCTCAGAGACATGTCCTTGGACTGCCCAGTAAGACATTGGAAGATGGCAGGTAGAGAGAGAGAGCTCACATCTGGACAGCGTTTTGATTCTACTGTTTCTCCCTGCCACAGATGCTCCCCAAACGGCTGGACCAATAAACCCTTCAAAAGTAAGCCATTACAGCAGCCTGCCTTGTGGCTGTTGACTGGACACAGACAGAGTTTCTAAGGGTTGTGGTTTGTTTCATTTCACCTGTCTGGCCTGTGTGTCAGGGACGTACTACATCCTTGGTACTGTAAGATAATAACTCACTGTGGGGATCACAACTGAAGCTCAGGAAAATCAGTGATTAGGCCACAAAGCACATGTGACCGTCAGGAATTGAACATGAGTTATGTGTATGCTAAAAGCCCCTGTTATCCAACTGAGCTGAAGCCTAGGCATTAACCCTGAAGACTAAACCCAGGTTTTCACATACACACACACACACACACACACACACACACACACACACACACACACACACACACACACGCACACACACACACACACACACACACACACACACACGTTTTCATCAGATATAAAGCCAGTGTGGCTGTCCAAGGTAATGGAACACTCTGTTCTCTTACAGAGATCTGAAGGCTTCAGGGTTGTGGCCACCAAGATGTCAGGGACCAAGATGTCAGGGGCCAAGATTTCAGGAGCCAAGATGTCTGGATGTCAGGGGCCAAGATGTCAGCGAGATGTGAGAGAGAGACTATTTGGGTTGCACTGTGAGTAGCAAATAAGAAAAAAACGATGCTAATAAATATAACAGCTGGTCGAAGATACTCCAAACTTTAACTAGAATTAAACTCAAGTATAGCACTCAATTTTTTTTACTGCAATAGCCAAAACATTATTATCATTTTTTGTATTCATATATACAGCGCAATTGGAAAATATTCAGACCACTTCACTTTTTTCACATTTTGTTACTTCACAGCCTTATTCAAAAATGTATTAAATAGTTTTTTCCCCCCTCATCAATCTACACAAATGCCCCGTAATGACAAAGTAAAAACAGGTTAGCAAATTTATAAAACATAAAAAAACTGAAATATTACATTTACATAAGCATTTAGACCTTTTTCCTATTTTGTTGCTTTACAACCTGTAATTTAAATGGATTTTTATTTGGATTTAATGTAATGGACAAACGCAAAATAGTCCAAATTGGTGAAGTGAAAGGAAAAAAAAATAGCGGAAAAGTGGTGCTTGCATATGTATTCACCCCCTTTGCTATGAAGCCCCTCCCCTTTGCTACGAAGCCCCTCCCCTTTGCTATGAAGCCCCTCCCCTTTGCTATGAAGCCCCTAAATAAGATCTGGTGCAACCAATTACCTTCAGAAGTCACGTAATTAGTGAAATAAAGTCCACCTGTGTACAATCTAAGTATCACACGATCTGTCAAATAATCTCAATATATATTCACCCATTCTGAAAGGCTCCAGAGTCTGCAACACCACTAAGCAAGGGGCACCACCAAGCAAGTGACACAATGAAGACCAAGGAGCTCTCCAAACAGGTCAGGGACAAAGTTGTGGAGAAGTACAGATCAGGGTTGGGTTATAAATAAATATCCGAAACTTTGAACATCCCACAGAGCACCATTAAATCTATTATTTAAAAAATGGGGAGAATATGGCACCACAACAAACCTGCCAAGAGAGGGCCGCCCACCAAAACTCACAGACCAGGCAAGGAGGGCATTAATCAGAGAGGCAACAAAGAGACCAAAGATGACCCTGAAGGAGCTGCAAAGCTCCACAGCGGAGATTGGAGTATCTGTCCATAGGACCACTTTAAGCCGTACAATCCACAGAGCTTGGCTTTACGGAAGAGTGGCCAGAAAAAAAACATTGCTTAAAGAAAAAAATAACTAAACACATTTGGTGTTTGCCAAAAGGCTTGTGGGAGACTCCCCAAACACATGGAAGAAGGTACTCTTTTCAGGCGAGACAAAAATTTAGCTTTTTGGCCATCAAGGAAAACATTATGTCAGGCGAATATCCAACACCTCTCATCACCCCGAGAACACCATCCCCACAGTGAAGCATGGTGGTGGCAGCATCATGCTGTGGGGATGTCTTTCATTGGCAGGGACTGGGAAACTGGTAAGAATTGAAGGAATGATGGATGATGCTAAATACAGGGAAATTCTTGAGGGAAACCTGTTTCAGTCTTCCAGAGATTTCAGACTGGGACGGAGGTTCACCTTTCAGCAAGAAAATGACCCTAGGCATACTGCTAAAGCAACACTTGACTGGTTTAAGGGGAAACATGTAAATGTCTTGGAATGGTATAGTCAAAGTCCTAAACCTCAATCCAATTGAGAATTTGTGGTATGACTAAAAGATTGCTGTACACTAGCGGAACCCATCCAACTTGAAGAAGCTGGAGCAGTTTTTATTTGAAGAATGGGCAAAACTCCCAGTGGCTAGATGTGCCAAGCGTATAGAGACATACCACAAGAGACCTGCAGCTGTAATTGCTGCAAAAGATGGCTCTACAAAGTATTGACTTTGGGGGGGGGGGGTGAATAGTTATGCACGCTCAAGTTTTTTTTTGTCTTATTTCTTTTCTATGGAATTGAACCATATTATATTTCTTTTTAAATATGATAGATGGGCTATGTGGGCTACAGTTTAGGTCAAATGTGATAGTCTGTCTATAACCAGCCTGAATAGGCCTATATCTCCATTAGGTCAAATGTCTATAACCAGCCTGAGTAGGCCTATATCTCCATTAGGTCAAACGTGATAATCTGTCTATAACCAGCCTGAGTAGGCCTATATCTCCATTAGGTTACATTATTATCATTTTTTGTATTCATATATACAGCGCAATTGGAAAATATTCAGACCACTTCACTTTTTTCACATTTTGTTACTTCACAGCCTTATTCAAAAATGTATTAAATAGTTTTTTCCCCCCTCATCAATCTACACAAATGCCCCGTAATGACAAAGTAAAAACAGGTTAGCAAATTTATAAAACATAAAAAAACTGAAATATTACATTTACATAAGCATTTAGACCTTTTTCCTATTTTGTTGCTTTACAACCTGTAATTTAAATGGATTTTTATTTGGATTTAATGTAATGGACAAACGCAAAATAGTCCAAATTGGTGAAGTGAAAGGAAAAAAAAATAGCGGAAAAGTGGTGCTTGCATATGTATTCACCCCCTTTGCTATGAAGCCCCTCCCCTTTGCTATGAAGCCCCTCCCCTTTGCTATGAAGCCCCTCCCCTTTGCTATGAAGCCCCTAAATAAGATCTGGTGCAACCAATTACCTTCAGAAGTCACGTAATTAGTGAAATAAAGTCCACCTGTGTACAATCTAAGTATCACACGATCTGTCAAATAATCTCAATATATATTCACCCATTCTGAAAGGCTCCAGAGTCTGCAACACCACTAAGCAAGGGGCACCACCAAGCAAGTGACACAATGAAGACCAAGGAGCTCTCCAAACAGGTCAGGGACAAAGTTGTGGAGAAGTACAGATCAGGGTTGGGTTATAAATAAATATCCGAAACTTTGAACATCCCACAGAGCACCATTAAATCTATTATTTAAAAAATGGGGAGAATATGGCACCACAACAAACCTGCCAAGAGAGGGCCGCCCACCAAAACTCACAGACCAGGCAAGGAGGGCATTAATCAGAGAGGCAACAAAGAGACCAAAGATGACCCTGAAGGAGCTGCAAAGCTCCACAGCGGAGATTGGAGTATCTGTCCATAGGACCACTTTAAGCCGTACAATCCACAGAGCTTGGCTTTACGGAAGAGTGGCCAGAAAAAAAACATTGCTTAAAGAAAAAAATAACTAAACACATTTGGTGTTTGCCAAAAGGCTTGTGGGAGACTCCCCAAACACATGGAAGAAGGTACTCTTTTCAGGCGAGACAAAAATTTAGCTTTTTGGCCATCAAGGAAAACATTATGTCAGGCGAATATCCAACACCTCTCATCACCCCGAGAACACCATCCCCACAGTGAAGCATGGTGGTGGCAGCATCATGCTGTGGGGATGTCTTTCATTGGCAGGGACTGGGAAACTGGTAAGAATTGAAGGAATGATGGATGATGCTAAATACAGGGAAATTCTTGAGGGAAACCTGTTTCAGTCTTCCAGAGATTTCAGACTGGGACGGAGGTTCACCTTTCAGCAAGAAAATGACCCTAGGCATACTGCTAAAGCAACACTTGACTGGTTTAAGGGGAAACATGTAAATGTCTTGGAATGGTATAGTCAAAGTCCTAAACCTCAATCCAATTGAGAATTTGTGGTATGACTAAAAGATTGCTGTACACTAGCGGAACCCATCCAACTTGAAGAAGCTGGAGCAGTTTTTATTTGAAGAATGGGCAAAACTCCCAGTGGCTAGATGTGCCAAGCGTATAGAGACATACCACAAGAGACCTGCAGCTGTAATTGCTGCAAAAGATGGCTCTACAAAGTATTGACTTTGGGGGGGGGGGGTGAATAGTTATGCACGCTCAAGTTTTTTTTTGTCTTATTTCTTTTCTATGGAATTGAACCATATTATATTTCTTTTTAAATATGATAGATGGGCTATGTGGGCTACAGTTTAGGTCAAATGTGATAGTCTGTCTATAACCAGCCTGAATAGGCCTATATCTCCATTAGGTCAAATGTCTATAACCAGCCTGAGTAGGCCTATATCTCCATTAGGTCAAACGTGATAATCTGTCTATAACCAGCCTGAGTAGGCCTATATCTCCATTAGGTTAAATGTGATAGTCTGTCTATAACCAGCCTGAGTAGGCCTATATCTCCATTAGGTCAAATGTGATAATCTGTCTATAACCAGCCTGAGTAGGCCTATATCTCCATTAGGTCAAATGTGATAGTCTGTCTATAACCAGCCTGAGTAGGCCCATATCTCCATTAGGTTAAATGTGATAGTCTGTCTATAACCAGCCTGAGTAGGCCTGTAACTCCATTCCTATTCTATTCAGAGATTAGAGAAATCAATCCAATTGGAAATGAGCTTTTATCAGACTGGTTAAAATGCGATGCATGTCTGTTGACCCTCCTACCCAGCCAATCAGGAGTCTATACTGCTTTGTGACTGTGGCGTACTGCATATTTTTTTTACTCAACGGTATGTGCCAAATTGCATGTGATGATGAGTACATAGTATGCAGTTTAAGTATCTAGTATGCTTAAACTGCATAACATGCCAATGTATTCCATTGAGACCATTTCAGCCATTTCTCTCTCTGTCTCTCTCACACACACACACGCACACACACACACACGCAAACACACACACACGCAAACACACACACACGCAAACACACACACAGGCAAACACACACACACGCAAACACACACACACACACACACACACACACACACACACACACACACACACACACACACACACAGGGGCTAAACGCTGGGAGGCCAGATGTTAGAGTCCTCCCCTGGGTGTTGAGAATGGGAAGGGTAATATCTGACCAATTTCACAATCTCTTTTCTCTGGAATAAAACATCTGTTGTAAATGGCTGAGGCAAACAGAAGACAAGGCAGCAAGTATAAGTTGGTCGGATCATGCTTCCTGCAACACAACAGATGTGGGGTTTAGATTCTTGCAAGGGTTGCTTTTAATGACAAAAATCACATGTTGTTTTGCATACATTCCACAGCATCTTTGCCTTTCTGATAGACTTGTCATCACAATTAAACATGTTTCTAACTCTAATAAAAAGGTAGCAAGGTTCTTGCTGTAATATATAATACATCTGAAAGTCAGGAGAGTCCATTCCTCGTTTTACCTGTCACCCTTCTCTTATTTCATAAAGACTACCAGCAAGCCTTAACATTGATCTGATTGTACTGTAGCCTATATAATCTGACATTCACTATGACCCTCTCCTCTCCTCTCCTCTCCTCTCCTCTCCTCTCCTCTCCTCTCCTCTCCTCTCCTCTCCTCTCCTCTCCTCTCCTCTCCTCTCCTCTCCTCTCCTCTCCTCTCCTCCCATCCCCTCCCCTCCCCTCCCCTCTCCTCTCCTCTCCTCTCCCCTCCCCTCCCCTCTCCTCTCCTCATGTACATGATATCCTATGAGTCCCAGCCCCAGTCTGCCTACTCTGTATCTGGACAATAGGAGCTTGAATAGGTACATACTGTACATGAACAGTGTCATAGACACACATTCATGCGTTCACACACACACACACACACACACACACACACACACACACACAAACACAAACCATCTGCCTCTAGTTGACCTGAAACCAACCATCAGTTCTCAGGGAGTATTTGTGTTTTTTATGGATCCCAATTAGCTGCTGCTACTCTTCCTGGGGTCTGGCAAAATTAAGACAGTTATACAGGAGTCTAGGTGTGACAAAACTAGAGCCTGTTGGACCTGCCTTGCTGTTTAAGAAGGTTGAGCAGCGCTTAACTATGGACAGACCAGAATGGCGCCGGAGGAGACGGCTGCCGTTTTACCAATTCTGCTACTGTGTGGGTTTTTTCACATTATTTGTAACTTATTTTGTACATAATGTTTCTGCCACTGTCTCTCATGACCAAAAATATATTCTGGATATCAGGACAGCGATTACTCACCTCGTAGTGGTTGAAGATTTTTTCTTTATCATCCTTGTCATTCGCAGGAGAAAGAGACAGAGATATTGGAGACGTTGGTTGGGGTGTCTTTTAAGGATCCGACTGCGAGTGGGAAATCTGCCTCTACCATCAGTCCTATTAGCCAATGTACAATCATTGGATAACAAAATGGATGAGCTACGATCACGAATATCCTACCAACGGGACATTAAAAACTGTAATACCTTATGTTTCACCAAGTCGTGGTTGAACGACAGCATGGATAAGATACAGATTTAAATTGCATCATCAAGACAGAACAGCTGCCTCCGTTAAGATAAAAGGGTGGCGGTCTGTGTATATTTGTAAACAACAGCTGGTGCACAAAATCTAATATTAAGGAAGTCTCAATGAGCTCCTCACCTGAGGTGAGCAAACAAGAAAATGCTCATCCAGAGGTGGCGCTCCTAGTGGTCAAGGACTTTAATGCAGGGAAACTTAAATCCGTTTTTACCGAATTTCTACCAGCATGTTAAATGTGCAAAAAGAGGAAAAATAACTCTAGACCACCTTTAATCCACACACAGAGACGCATACAAAGCACTCCCTCACCCTCCATTTGGCAAATCTGGCCATAATTCTATCCTCCTGATTCCTGCTTACAAGCAAAAACTAAAGCAGGAAGCACCAGTGACTCGGTCAACAAAGAAGTGGTCAGAGGACGCAGATGCTAAGCTACATGACTGTTTTGCTTGCACAGACTGGAATATGTTTTGGGACTCTTACGATGACATTGAGGAGTACCTCGCATCAGTCAATGGCTTCAAAAATAAGTACAACGATCACATCGTCCCCACAGTGACATACATACCCCAACCAGAAGCCATGGATTACAGACAGCATCCACACTGAGCTAAAGAGTAGAGCTACAGCTTTCAAGGGGCGGTACACTAACCCGGAAGCTTATAAGAAATCCCGCTATGCCTTCCTACGAAACATCAAATAGGCAAAGCGTCAATACAGGATGAAGATTGAATCGTACTACACCGGCCCCAATGCTCGTCGGATGTGGCAGGGCTTGCAAACTATTACAGACTACAAAGGGAAGCACAGCCTCGAGCTGCCTAGTGGCGCAAGCCTATCAGACAAACTAAATTACTTCTATGCTCGCTTCGAGGCAAGTAACACTGCAGCATGCATGAGAGCATCAGCAGTTCTGGACGACTGTGTGATCACGCTCTCTGTAGCTAATATGAGTAAGACCTTTAAACAACAGGGCCAGACGGATGGTCAACATCCATAAGGCCACAGGGCCAGATGGATTACCAGGATGTGTACTCATAGCATGCGCTGACCAACTGGCAAGTGTCTTCACTGCCCAAGAACACTAAGGTAACCTGCCTAAATAACTACCGACCCGTAGCACTCACTTCTGTAGCCATGAAGTGCTTAGAAAGGCTGGTCATGGCTCAGAACAACACCATTATCCCAGAAACCCTAGAACCATTCCTATTTGCATACCGCCCCAACATATCAACAGATGATGCAATCTCTGCTGCACTCAACACTTCCCTTTCCCACCTGGACAAAAGGAACACTTATGTGAGAATGCTATTCATTGACTACATCATAGTGCCCTCAAAGCTCATCACTAAGCTAAGTACCCTGGGACTAAACACCTCCATCTGCAACTGGATCCTGAACCTCCTGACAAGCCACCCCCATGTAGTAAGGGTAGGTAATAACATGTCCTGCACGCTGATCCTCAACACTGGGGACCCTCAGGGGTGCATGCTCAGTCCCCTCCTGTATTCCCTGTTCACTCTTGATTGCATGGCCAGTCACGACTCCAACACAATCATCAAGTTTGCCAATGACACAACAGTGGTAGGGCTGATCACCAACAACGATGAGATCTCCCTCAAAGTGATCAAGACAACAGAGATGATTGTGGACTACAGGAAAAGGAGGACCGAGCACGCCCCCATTCCTTGGTGTCCTCATCACCAACAAACTATCATGGTTCAGACACACTAAGACAGTTGTGAAGAGAGCACAACAAAGCCTATTCCCCCTCTGGAGACTGAAAATACTTGACATGGGTCCTCAGATCCTCAAAAGGTTCTACAGCTACACCATCGAGAGCATCCTGACTGGTATGTCAACTGCTCGGCCTCCGACCGCAAGGCACTACAGAGGGTAGTGCGTACGGCCCAGTACATCACTGGGTCCAAGCTTCCCGCCATCCAGGACCTCTATACAGGCGGTGTCAGAGAAAGCCCTAAAAATTGTCAAAGACTCTAGCCACCCTAGTTATAGACGGTTCTCTCTGCTACCGCACAGCAAGCGGTAACAGAGCACCAAGTCTAGGTCCAAAAGGCTTCTTAACAGCTTCTACCCCAAAGCCAAAAGCTACCTGAACAGCTAATCTGTCAGCGTATGCACTATTGGTGTTGAAGTCAGGTGCAGGAGAGCAGAGAGTTGTGATCAGGCTCACTCTTTATTAGGGCAGAAGCACAACAAACGGACGCAACTCTGTCAAACCTCCAAGCAAAATGCAAAAAGAGAAATGCGCAAAATACGGTCACAAAACTAATGTTAAAAATCAAACCTCCAAACATGAAACAAAACAATCCCACACAATGACATTGGGGGGAACAGAAGATTATATATATACAATGTGATAGGGAATGTAAACCAGGTGTGTGGGGAACAAGACAAAACAAATGGAACAATGAAAAATGGAGCGGCGATGGCTAGAAGGCCGATGACGTCGACCGACGAACGCCACCCGAACAAGGAGAAGAGCCGACTTCGAAGTCGTGACAGTACCCCCCCCCGTAAAGAAGGGTGGGCCTTCTTTACGCCGGTGGCTCGGGTGCGGCATGTAGACCCCGCTCCACCTCAGTCTTGGCCCACTCAGGTGGCGCCTCTGGAGTGGGGACCCTTGCAGTGGGGTCCCAGACTGAAAACCCTCGTAGAGGGTGCCACTGGACTGAAGGGCGCCTCTGGACTGAGGGGCGCCTCTGGACTGAGGGGCTGCAATTCTGGCAGCTCCGGAGTGAAAGGCGACTCTGGCAGCTCCGGAGTGAAGGGCGACTCTGGCGGCTCCGGAGTGAAGGGCGGCTCTGGCGGCTCTGGAGTAACGTTTGGCTCATGACATTTTTGAAGGCACAGTCAACTTAGTGTATGTAAACTTCTGACCCACTGGAATTGTGATACAGTGAATTATAAGTGAAATAATCTGTCTGTAACAGTTGTTGGAAAAATTACTTGTGTCATGCACATAGTAGATGTCCTAACCGACTATAGTTCATTCACAAGACATTTGAAAATTAGTTTTAATGACTCTAACCTAAGTGTATGTAAACTTCCTACTTCAAATGTATGTTTGTGCAGGGTGAGCTGCACACAGTGGATTTCCTACTAGGGCACACCGCCTCAGTGCTAACAGTATATATCTGGTTCATGGGCACGATTGCTGCATACAATAGCTGTAGGATCAGCAGAGGCATTCAGGGCAGTTAGAGGGACCTAAATTAGGTTACTTACATTGTGTCTACCAATGCCCCTGGTATAATGCACATTTGCTGAAGCATTATGATGACGCAACGACACAATGGTAGGGATTAACTGAGCTGGGCTTGGGTCATTGATAAGTCATCGTCTCCATGCAGCCTTATAATGCTGTGAAAGGATCCAGGAACCCAAATGATTTGGGTGGATCCCATCCTCCTTATAAAACGTGTTTTGTTTCCAAAAGGTATCGAAATTGTCAACAAAAGTTACACCCATCGAGCTGCAATAATCACATAGCCCGTTGTGAAGAGAAAGATTCCTGCTAAAGCGTTCAATGCCACGATTCAGAGAGGGCACAGGGTCAAATATGATGTCTTTTATTAGTGTCTAGGCAAAGAGTCAATCACCTCTGTGAAATCCAGTTTCAACTGTTCAGAGCTGCCCTTCGTCATGTCATTAAAACCCACATGGACTACTATAAATCGCTGTCTATATCGTGACCTGGTACATTCGAGAGCAGCTCAGTAGGTGGGACACATTTCAGCACAATGGTTTGAAGAAAATAGAATCAAAGCACAAGTCCCATGCTGCTTGAGTTGCTGTTGTAATCAGCTGTATTGACTACTGTAGGGGCCCCTTTCATTCCAGCCTGTATTGACTACTGTAGGGGCCCCTTTCATTCCAGTCTGTATTGACTACTGTAGGGGCCCTATAGTTCCGGCCTGTATTGACTCCTGTAGGGGCTCTATAGTTCCAGCCTGTATTGACTACAGTAGGGGCCCCTTTCATTCCAGACTGTATTGACTACTGTAGGGGCCCCTTTCATTCCAGTCTGTATTGACTACTGTAGGGGCCCCTTTCACTCCAGCCTGTATTGACTACTGTAGGGGCCCCTTTCATTCCAGACTGTATTGAGTACTGTAGGGGCTCTATAGTTCCGGTCTGTATTGACTACTGTAGGAGCCCCTTTCACTCCAGCCTGTATTGACTACTGTAGGGGCTCTATAGTTCCAGTCTGTATTGACTACTGTAGGGGCTCTATAGTTCCAGTCTGTATTGACTACTGTAGGGGCTCTATAGTTCCAGTCTGTATTGACTACTGTAGGGGCTCTATAGTTCCAGTCTGTATTGACTACTGTAGGGGCTCTATAGTTCCAGCCTGTATTGACTACTGTAGGGGCTCTATAGTTCCAGAGGGGAGCATCATGGCAATACAACTAGATTCCAATAGAACAGCTCAGATGCAGGCCAAACAGCCAATGGAGAGAGAACTATCTTTCTAATCAGATAAACACTGGTAGCAGTTCACATTAGCATCGTAATGAGACATGGTTTATGTCAACCCTCCCGTACACACTCTCGCTGGCAGCTTCACACACACACACACACACACACACACACACACACACACACACACACACACACACACACACACACACACACACACACACACACACACTCTCTCTCTCTCTCTCTCTCTCTCTGGCAGCCAATGTTGTTTAACGATTTCTTTCCGCTCTAGAATCTTATCTTCCTCTAAGGGCCAAGTTACTACTTGTGATGAGGTCCGTTGTTTCCAAACAAGATAGAAAGAGTTCACTTCACTTCAGATATGTGTCTTCCTGTCCTAGGTCCTCTAAACAGAAGCTATGACTTCAGATATGTGTCTTCCTGTCCTAGGTCCTCTAAACAGAAGCTATGACTTCAGATATGTGTCTTCCTGTCCTAGGTCCTCTAAACAGAAGCTATGACTTCAGATATGTGTCTTCCTGTCCTAGGTCCTCTAAACAGAAGCTATGACTTCAGATATGTGTCTTCCTGTCCTAGGTCCTCTAAACAGAAGCTATGACTTCAGATATGTGTCTTCCTGTCCTAGGTCCTCTAAACAGAAGCTATGACTTCAGATATGTGTCTTCCTGTCCTAGGTCCTCTAAACAGAAGCTATGACTTCAGATATGTGTCTTCCTGTCCTAGGTCCTCTAAACAGAAGCTATGACTTCAGATATGAGTCTTCCTGTCCTAGGTCCTCTAAACAGAAGCTATGACTTCAGATATGTGTCTTCCTGTCCTAGGTCCACTAAAGTTTGACCACTTAGAGACCGAGAAGCAGCTTTTCATTGATGAATCCCTAGTAATATGATTCACGGTCTGTTCAGTAGTGATTCACGGTAAGTTCAGTAGTGATTCACGGTCTGTTCAGTAGTGATTCACAGTCTGTTCAGTAGTGATTCACAGTCTGTTCAGTAGTGATTCACAGTCTGTTCAGTAGCGATTCACAGTCTGTTCAGTAGTGATTCACAGTCTGTTCAGTAGCGATTCACAGTCTGTTCAGTAGTGATTCACAGTCAATTCAGTAGTGGGGCTGACTGACCAGCATCCTGAATGACAATCATCCGGAATGAGTCCCCAGCACCGCATACTGAGTCAATTCCTCAGAGGACGCAGAGGAGTTTGGGTTAGAGGTCCTGCTACAGGACGTCGGTCCGCTCGCTACTCTTCGTCTCTTGCTGAGTGTGTGGATGGCGCAGGCAGGAAGCAAAGAGATGTAAAAAAGAGATGCTCTGTTGCTTTACAGACATCAGGAGATATCCTTCTCTGTTCGTATTACTGCCATTTCCATTCAAGTAATACATTGTTTCCATGGAATGGATTATGTTACAGATAAACACATGACGTGTGGAATAATGCAAGTGGCCGGTTGTAGTACTGGTCTTTAGAGTAGGAGGCCTCTCTCTCTACCTCTCTCTACCTCTCTCTGTACCTCTCTCTCTACCTCTCTCTACCTCTCTCTCTCTACCTCTCTCTCTACCTCTCTCTCTACCTCTCTCTCTACCTCTCTCTACACCTCTCTCTCTACCTCTCTCTCTCTACCCCTCTCTCTCTCTACCTCTCTCTCTCTACCTCTCTCTCTACCTCTCTCTCTACCTCTCTCTCTACCTCTCTCTACCTCTCTCTCTACCTCTCTCTCTACCCCTCTCTCTCTACCTCTCTCTCTCCCTCTACCTCTACCTCTCTCGACCTCTCTCTCTCTACCTCTCTCTACCTCTCTCTACCCCTATATCTACCTCTCTCTCTCTGTCTACCTCTCTCATTTCAATTCAATTCAAGGGGCTTTATTGGCATGGGAAACATGTGTTAACATTGCCAAAGCAAGTGAGGTAGATAATATACAAAAGTGAAATAAACATTAAAAATTAACAGTAAACATTACACATACAGAAATGTCAAAACAATAAAGACATTACAAATGTCATATTACACACACACATATATATATATATATATATATATATATATATATATATATATATATATATATATATATATATATATATATATATATATATATATATATATATATATATATATATATATATATATATATATACAGTGTTGTAATGATGTACAAATGGTTAAAGAACACAAGGGAAAATAAATAAGCATAAATATGGCTTGTATTTACAATGGTGTTTGTTCTTCACTGGTTGCCCTTTTCTTGTGGCAACAGGTCACAAATCTTGCTGCTGTGATGGCACACTGTGGAATTTCACCCAGTAGATATGGGTGTTTATTAAAATTGGATTTGTTTTCGAATTCTTTTTGCATCTGTGTAATCTTAGGGAAATATGTATCTCTAATATGGTCTCTCTCTACCTCTCTCTCTACCTCTCTATCTACCTCTCTATCTACCTCTCTCTACCTCTACCTCTCTATATCTACCTCTCTATCTACCTCTCTCTCCCTATCTCTACCTCTCTCTCTCTATCTACCTCTCTCTACCTATCTCTCTCTCTTCACCTTTCTATCTACCTCCGTCTCCCTCTCCCTGTATAGGGGTTTGTCATTGTAGTAGTGTAAAGTTATTTGGAGTCTGTATGGAGATAGGGGCCACCTGTGAGGAAACCGTGAGGGCTCTCTCCTCTTGTCCTCAGACTGAGAACCTGATCCTATATCAATACAGAAGCCTGATAGAGATCAGTCACATTAGTACCCAGACATTACAACATAGTGGAGGCCTAGCTGAGTCCCTGTCCATCTTCTGAAAATGTCTGAAAAGCAAAGTCTTGACTAAATCCCAATTCTCACAGACTACCGAGCCCTAAGATCAAGGCCGAGGCAGACAGCTTGTTTTCCCAAAGCAGCAGGCGTGCACACACACACACACACATGCACACACACACACGCACACACACACACAGAAAACAAAAAACACATCTGGATCCCATCAGCGCTGTGGAGGAGCCTGCAGACCCAGGCATTGAGAGAGGCTGTGTGGTCAGGACTGGCTCTATGCCCAAACTAGCTGATAGAACCAGATCAACTAGCTGATAGAACCAGATCAGCTTTTTATTAGGAACAGAACTCTAAGTTTGGAAAATGGCTCTGGGAGATATTGAGAGGAGGAAGAGTGAATGAGAGTGATAGGGAAAGGGAGAGAGACAGGAAGAGAGAGAGAGAGAGAGGGAGAGAGACAGGAAGAGAGAGTGAGAGAGGTAGAAAGAGAAATAGACAGAGTAATAGAGTGAGTGAGAGAAAGGGGATACAATAGATAAGAGAGAGAGGAGGGAGAGAGAGGAGGGAGAGAGAGAAAGGAGAGAGAGAGGGAGAAAGAGATGGAGAGACAAAGAGAGGAAGATAGAGAGAGACATAGAGAAAGAGGATGAGAGAGAGAAGGAGTGAGTGAGTGAGAGAAAGAGAGAGAGAGTGCTTTGGGTTGTTTGGGAGAAGGGAGGATGTTACAATTGGGAGGATCAACAGTTTTGTGTTTGGGGTTTGTAAAGCCATGCTTTCCAGGTTTGGTGATGATGATGTCAGTCGAAACATGTCACAACTTAGTTTCTTTGTCTGCTTCCAAATATTCTCCCAATGTAATAAACAAGCACACACACAGTCTTGTACAGCTAACCTTGTGGGGACACAAGCCTAACCCTAACATGTACTCTTACCCTAACCTTAATTCTAACCGTAACACCAAACCCCCTAGAAATAGCATTTGACCTTGTTGTGACTAACAAAATGTCCCCAGTTTGAATTCATTTACTATTCTTGTGGGGACTTCTGGTCTTCAAGTATAGTTAAACATGTCCACACACACACATACGCACGCACACACACACACACACACACACACACACACGTACACACACACACACACGCACACGCACACGCACCCACACACACACACACACACACACACACACACACACCAGAAATGTTATTTTCAGCTGTCAGTCGGTCTGCAGCATGTTGACATCCAAGTTTATAACCAATGAAAACAGCCCTTGCCAGGAGAGGTCCACAAAGCCTCTTTTCAGGTCTACTGACCATACGACAGGGTGTGGAGCACATTTGGTTATAGATAATTGGCAAAATTGCTTCTCTAACTTATTGCTCTCTCTCTCTCTCTTTCTCCCTACCCGCCTCAAAAGCAGGCAGTATAATCTATTTATTATCCTACAGTATGTTTACATTTTTACCACCTGAGTCACTTCTCAATAAGTCAGCCCAGCCACGTCCTTGTTCTCTCAGTGGAAGGAGAAGTCAGACTCCCCAACATGTAAATGAAGAGGGAGGCCATGTTACTGAGTGTTTCTCATTAGGGGGAAAGAGGTAGCTGACAAGGAACAAAGCCTCGTGTCTACTTTCATCCCCTAGATACCTGGTCCTAGATCAAACACCTGTACCACGCTGTTAGCTTTCACAGCTGAGAGACCCAGGCCCAGAAGCTAAGGGCGTCTGGTTCTCATTCTAGTGTGTGTGTAGGGTGGGGTGGTGGAGTATGTGTGTGGTGTGTGTGTGCGTGCGTGCATGCCCATGTCTGTGTGTGTTTGTGTGTGTGTGTGGTGTGTGTGTGTGTGTGTGTGTGTGTGTGGTGTGTGTGTGTGTGTGGTGTGTGTGTGTGTGTGTGTGGTGTGTGTGTGTGTGTGTGTGTGCGTGCGTGCGTGCATGCACATGTCTGTGTGTGTTTGTGTGTGTGTGTGGTGTGTGTGTGTGTGTGTGTGTGTGTGGTGTGTGTGTGTGTGGTGTGTGTGTGTGTGTGTGTGTGTGTGTGGTGTGTGTGTGTGTGTGTGTGTGTTTACATCAATAGAAAACTGTTGAGTTTAATTCCTGCTGAGTTTACAGAGCCTCTCTATGTCTTCATAGTTAAATAAAGAGTTAGTGGGCTGAATAATTCTGAATGACACCAGGGCAGGCAGGAAACACACCGGGATACACTCAGTACAGGAAAGTGTGTAAACTCCCTGCTCATTGTAGCCCTCAAGAATACCTGGTGGTGTTGGTTTACTCTTGTAGACATACATCTACCTGGTTTAGTGTTGTAGAGATACAGCTTACTGGTTTAGTGTTGTAGAGATACAGCTTCCTGGTTTAGTTTTGTAGAGATACAGCTTCCTTGTGACCCTGTTCCCTAAATGAGAGTCTGATCTTAATGTGAAACTTTTCTGCAGATGAGACACAGATTTTAACCTGAGCCTGTCCCCCAGATGAGACACAGATCTTATTGTGAACCTGTTCCCCAGATGAGACACAGATTTGAATGTGAACCTGTTCCCCAGATGCGACACAGATTTGAATGTGAATCTGTTCCCCAGATGACACACGTGTCTTATTGTGAACCTGTTCCCCAGATGAGACACTGATCTTAATGTGAACCCGTTCTCCAGATGAGACACAGATCTTATTGTGAACCTGTTCCCCAGATGACACACAGATCCTAATGTGAACCTGTTCCCCAGATGACACACAGATCTTAATGTGAATCTGTTCCCCAGATGAGACACAGATTTTAATGTGAACAGTTCCCCAGATGAGACACAGATTTGAATGTGAACCGTTCTCCAGATGAGACACTGATCTTAATGTGAACCCGTTCTCC
Source organism: Oncorhynchus mykiss (assembly GCF_013265735.2). Classification (NCBI taxonomy): domain Eukaryota; kingdom Metazoa; phylum Chordata; class Actinopteri; order Salmoniformes; family Salmonidae; genus Oncorhynchus; species Oncorhynchus mykiss. The sequence goes on from NC_048589.1 coordinate 39,706,181, forward strand.
AGATGAGACACTGATCTTAATGTCAACCCGTTCTCCAGATGAGACACAGATTTGAATGTGAACCGTTCTCCAGATGAGACACTGATCTTAATGTGAACCGTTCCCCAGATGAGACACAGATCTTAATGTGAACCCGTTCTCCAGATGAGACACAGATTTTAATGTGAACCTGTTCCCCAGATGAGACATCGGTTTAACGTGAACCTGTTCCCCAGATGACACACAGATCCTAATGTGAACCTGTTCCCCAGATGACACACAGATCCTAATGTGAACCTGTTCCCCATATGACACATATATCTTAATGTGAATCTGTTCCCCAGATGAGACACAGATTTTAATGTGAACAGTTCCCCAGATGACACACAGATTTGAATGTGAACCGTTCTCCAGATGAGACACTGATCTTGATGTGAACCTGTTCCCCAGATGAGACACAGATCCTAATGTGAACCTGTTCCCCAGATGAGACACAGATTTTAATGTGAACCTGTTCCCCAGATGAGACACAGATCTTATTGTGAACCGGTCCCCCAGATGAGACACAGATTTTAACATGAACCTGTTCCCCAGATGACACACAGATCCTAATGTGAACCTGTTCCCCAGATGACACACAGATCTTAATGTGAATCTGTTCCCCAGATGAGACATCGGTTTTAACGTGAACCTGTTCCCCAGATGAGACACAGATCTTAATGTGAACCTGTTCCCCAGATGAGACACAGATATTAATGTGAACCTGTTCCCCAGATGACACACAGATCTTAATGTGAATCTGTTCCCCAGATGAGACATCGGTTTTAACGTGAACCTGTTCCCCAGATGAGACACAGATCTTAATGTGAACCTGTTCCCCAGATGACACACAGATCCTAATGTGAACCTGTTCCCCAGATGACACACAGATCCAAATGTGAACCTGTTCCCCAGATGACACACAGATCTTAATGTGAATCTGTTCCCCAGATGAGACACATATTTTAATGTGAACAGTTCCCCAGATGAGACACAGATTTGAATGTGAACCGTTCTCCAGATGAGACACTGATCTTAATGTGAACCCGTTCTCCAGATGAGACAGATTTTAACATGAACCTGTTCCCCAGATGAGACACAGATCTTAATGTGAACCTGTTCCCCAGATGAGACACAGATCTTAATGTGAACCTGTTCCCCAGATGAGACACAGATCCTAATGTGAACCTGTTCCCCAGATGACACACAGGTCTTAATGTGAACCTGTTCCCCAGATGACACACAGATCTTAATGTGAACCTGTTCCCCAGATGAGACACAGATCCTAATGTGAACCTGTTCCCCAGATGACACACAGATCTTAATGTGAACCTGTTCCCCAGATGACACACAGATCTTAATGTGAACCTGTCACCCAGATGAGACACAGATCTTAATGTGAACCTGTTCCCCAGATGAGACACCGATCTTAATTTTGTAATGATGCTGAATGCAGCCATATTCCCCACATATTACCTGTTTAATGTTCTCTCGCCAGTGGGAGGCTCTAGATAAAACATGCAAAGATCTCGTCTATCCACTCTGAGTGTTTGCAGACTAGTTTGCAGACGACACAACAGTAGTAGTTTTGATCACCAACAACGACGAGACAGCGTATAGGGAGGAGGTGAGGACCACTAAAAATAAAAACAGAATTACCTTATTTACATAAGTATTCAGACCCTTTGCTATGAGACTTGTAGAAACATCTCAATGGTGACCAATGGAAAAAAGATGTAACTGAACTCAATTTCAGCTTGATTGGATTCTGTGGACCTGTGGTAAATTAAATTGATGGACATGATTTGGAAAGGCACACACCTGTCTATAATGTCCCACAGTTGACAGTGCATGTTAGAGCAAAAAACAAGCCACGAGGTCGAAGGAATTGTCCGTAGAGCTCAGAGGCTAGATTGTGTCGAGGCACAGATCTGGGGAAGGGTACCAAAACATTTCTTTAGCATTGAAGATCCGTAAGAACACAGTGTCTTCCATCATTCTTAACCTTTCTGGCGCAGGTGTTCCGCAAGCGACCCACCTCGACAACATCCGGTGAAATTGCAGAGCGCTAAATTCAAAACACAGAAATAGTCTTAATAAACATTCATAAAAATACAAGTGTTTTACATCGGCTTAAAGATGAACTTCTTGTTAATCCAGCCGCTTTATCAGACTTCAAAAAGGCTTTACGGCGAAAGCACACCATGCGATTATCTGAGGACAGTGCTCCGCCTACAAAAGCATACAAACATTTTACAACCAAGTAGAGGAGTCACGAATGTCAGAAATAGCTTTAAAATGAATCACTTACATTTGAAGATCTTCATCTGGTTGCAGTCACAAGACTCCCAGCTACGCAATAAATGTTTGTTTTGTTCGATAAAGTCCCTCTTTATTTCCCAAAATCTCCGTTTTGTTGATGCGTTTTGTTCAGTAATCCACTGACTCAAAGGCGGTCAAAACAAGCAGACGAATACATCGTAATAATACCGGTAAAGGTCGTCGAAACATGTCAAACGATGTTTATAATTAATCCTCAGGTTGTCAAATGTCTAAATAATCGATAATATTTCAACCAGACAATAACGTATTCAATAGAAAGGAAAAACAACGAAGGGCGCGCATTCGGTTCATTGCCCGCAAACCAGCACTGCATGATTCTACAGTCATTTTTCAGAAAACAAGCCTGAAACAATGTCTAAAGACTGTAGACATCTAGTAGTGGAAGACATAGGAACTGCAATCTGGGTCCTAACCCATTAGATACTCTATGGGCCTGAGTAATAGGCAGTTTACTTTGGGTACGCTTCTCATCCAGATGTCGAAATACTGCCCCCAAGCCATAATAAGTTTTAAACGAGCCTCCCGGGTGGCACAGTGGTTAAGGGCGCTGTACTGCAGCGCCAGCTGTGCCATCAGAGTCCCTGGGTTCGCGCCCAGGCTCTGTCGTAACCGGCCGCGACCGGGAGGTCCGTGGGGCGACGCACAATTGGCCTAGCGTCGCCCGGGTTAGGCACCAGCGACTCCTGTGGCGGGCTGGGCGCAGTGTACGCTAACCAAGGTGGCCAGGTGCACGGTGTTTCCTCCGGCGCATTGGTGCGGCTGGCTTCCGGGTTGGATGTGCGCTGTGTTAAAGAAGCAGCGGCTTGGTTGGTTGTGTATTGGAGGACGCATGACTTTCAACCTTCGTCTCTCCCGAGCCCGTACGGGAGTTGTAGCGATGAGACAAGATAGTAGCTACTACAACAATTGGATACTACGAAATTGGGGAGAAAAAGGGGTAAAATTCAAAAAAACAAAAAAAAAAAAGAAGTTTTAAACAGAAGAAGTTTGGAACCACCAAAAGGGCCTTGTCCAATGGGAGGTGACCAAGAACCCAGTGGTCACTCTAACATAGAGTTCCTCTGTGGAGATGGGGGAACCTTCCAGAAGGACAACCATATCTGCAGCACCACCAATCAGGCCTTTATGGTAGAGTGGCCAGACGGAAGCCATTCCTCAATAAAAGGCACATTGGAGTTTGCCAAAGGACTATCAGATCATGAGAAATAATATTCCCTGGTCTGATGAAACCAAGAGTGTAATGGCCTGAATGCCAAGCGTCACATCTGGCGGAAACCCTTCCTACGGTGAAGCATGGTGGTGGCAGCAACATGCTGTGGGGATGTTTTTCAGCGGCAGGGACTGGGAGACTAGTCAGGATTGAGGGAAAGATGAACAGAGCAAAGTACATAGAGATCCTTGAGATCCTCTAACCTATCCTCTAACCTACTCCAGAGTGCACAGCCAAGACAACAGCAGGACAATGTCCTTGAGTTTCCCAGCCAGAACCCGGACATGAACCCGATCTAACATATTTGAAGAGACCTGAAAATAGCTGTGCAGCGACACTCCCCATCCAACCTGACATCTTGGGAGGATCTGCAGAGATGAATGGGAGAAACTCCCCAAATACAGGTGTGCCAAGCTTGTAGCGTCATACCCAAGAAGACTCGAGGCTGTAATCGCTGCACAAAGGTGTTTCAACAAGGTCCTGAGTAAAGGGTCTGAAGACTTATGTAAATGTGATATGTGTTTTTTTATCTATACATTTTTTTGGTTGCTTTGTCACTGTGGGGTATTTTATTGTGTGTAGATTGATCAGGACATTTTTTTAAAAATGTAATCCATTTTATAATAAGGCTGTAACATACCAAAATGTGGAAAAAGTCAAGGGGTCTGAAGACTTTCCGAATGCACTGCATGTTTGTTCCAAGCTGCAGATCAAGTCCAGAGTTTTGGTATCACGTTTTGGTATCACAGGCCAACAATAGAGGAACTCTGTGATAACTATTGTCTCCATCCTGTCAGGTCTAGCTTGACATGGACCTTTTTCCATTTAGAACATCAGGAGGAATGAAGTCAGGCTACCCTCTGGCTCTCTGCTTCTCTTTACAGAGTTTGGTGAGTTTTTTTTATATAACAGAGGATTCCTGTTCCTTTATGTTGGACGCAAAACACCGCATTGGTTTCTTAATGTGTTAGTGTGTGTGGTTGCGCGTGTATTTGTGTGTGTGTGTGTGTGTACCCCTTTTATTAATAGAGAAGGGGAGAGAATGCAGGAGGTTCAGTCCTTGTTTGAGTGTTGTTACCTTCCATTCAGTCTCCTGCTGTTGGTTTTGAGTGGAGGTTAATAAAGACGGTCCGTCATTTGGGACACGACCCGTGTTTTCTCCAAACTGCAACTGTCTTCCATCAGGTCTGGATGCAGTAAAACCACGGTACTTCCCAGACATGTAAACACCAGTGGTAACTTATTAACTCATTGTTTACCGTGGTGTAAGTGAGCCGTGAATTCTCACAGCCTCATGTTTGCTGTGTTGAGATTACTTTAGAGAATAGCCAGCAGCGAGTGATGACTTCTTCGTTTTGGCCAAGTGACAGATCGCCTGTGGATGGTGTGTGTGTATGTGTCCATGTTCAGGTTTATACAATCCCAGGCCACCAAACAGACAAGGTCGTAAAGGCTTTAAAATTTTACAAAAATCTCAGGTAGTCCAAAATCAACAGAACACCATTCAAACTCTGTCCAGGAGAATGATGTCTGTGCAGCTGGAGGATTGTCCAACATAGTCGCCGCCACCACCGGTCGGTAGCTCATCTGCCATTGCTTGTTCATTCGTTCCTCGTCATCCATTGTCCGTTAACAAGCATCTGTGGCAGCCGGTCCATGGTCCTGTCCAGCACAGGCCACAGAGGGGGGAGGAACATGCAGGGAGCCATTCTGAACGGACGCAGTGGACCACGCTCACACATGAGGCAGCAGGTAACCTAGTGGTTGGACTTGTAACCGAAAGGACGCAAGATCGAATCCCCCAAGCTGACTGGATAAAAAATCTGTTGTTCTGCCCCTGAACAAGGCAGTTAACCCACTGTTCCTAGGCTGTCATTGAAAATACGAATTTGTTCTTTAACTGACTTGCCTAGTTAAAATAAAAAAATAAAAATGTATGGTCACCCTCTGGTTGCAAGGTCATTGGAGGCTGGGTGTGACTTGGCGGTGTTGGCAGCAGTTTGGCAGATTACTTCTTTTGGTTTTCATGTCAAACTACACTCAAAAAGATGTTTTGTCGCCACCACCTTCCTCCATACGGGGAAGGGAACATTTACATGACTTCATACAAAAAAAATATATATACATTCCCACTCTTCAGGTCTCCAAAAACTCTAATACCTTACTCAGGCTTGGGGCTTGAGAGGGTGAGACCAGAAAAGTTCAGCTGCAGAAACAATGATATCGATCTTTCTCAACTTCCATTCAACTTGTGGAGTTCCGTTTCTCACCATCGCCATAAAATGCATTTTCTTCACATGAATAATTTCTGTGTCCTGCTGTTGATAATCAGGCTATGGTGTAGGCTCCAGTAGGCCTTACCGGTCTTCACTACCACTGGACCTTCAGAGATACTCCATCTTTCCACCCACTTAGGAGACTCTCTCAACTGCCCTGATTTGAGCAAACTCAGTCTCTTTCACCCTACACGGTCACTCCAAGGATTGCTCTTTATGCTCTCCTCCACAGCTACAACATTTCGCATTTCTCTCTTATCGAACAATGTGAAATCTCCTTCATAGTGATCTTTCCCACACATCCCACATCTCGGCTTCTCCAGTCTGCAGACACTTCTTACATCTGCAGACACTTCTGACACGTCCAAACATTTTACAGCAAGAACATTGTAAAGGGCGGTTTACAAAAGCTCCAACAGGAGAATACACACATCCCAGCTGCACTCAGATAGAGAAGGACTCCACATCACAAAACACTAGAACAGACAAACACTTCTCTTTCCTGTCATTGACTATACTATTTATCCTACGTGCGTCGACCACTCCTGGAATTTCCTTTAATAGAGCAACGTCAACATCCTCCAAGTCCTCCAGAAATGACTCCCTTGACAGATGGCCCTGCTCCACAGCTCGAAGTATGATACATCGAACCAGGCAACTCTATTGATATCCAATAGAAGTTGTTTTTCTGATCCTAGGAAACAGTGGGGACGGTGGAGACACAAACATGCATACACACATGATAACGTACACACTATATACACATACATACATATGGATTATGTGTTGAAGTTATTGGAGCTCTCTGGGTAGCGCAGTGGTCTAAGGCACTGCATCTCAGTGCTAGAGGCATCACTACAGACCCTGGTCCAATTGGGAGTTGATTGGGAGTCCCATAGGGCGGCGCACAATTGGCCCCAGTGTCATCCGGGTTAGAGTTTGGCTATCATTATAAATAAGAATTTGTTCTTAACTGACTTGCCTAGTTAAATAAAGGTTAAATAAAATAATACATACTGTATGTGGTAGCAGAGTAGTGGCCTGAGGGCACACACTTAATATGTTGTGAATGTATTGTATATCTGCTTTAACGTTGCTGGTCTCCAGGAATAGTAGCTGCTGCCTTGGCAGGAACTAATGGGGATCCATTATAAACCCCAGGAAGAGTAGCTGCTGTCTTGGCAGGAACTAATGGGGATCCATAATAAACCCCAGGAAGAGTAGCTGCTGCCTTGGCAGGAACTAATGGGGATCCATAAATAACCCCAGGAAGAGTACCTGCTGCCTTGGCAGGAACTAATGGGGATCCATAATAAACCCCAGGAAGAGTAGCTGCTGCCTTGGCAGGAACTAATGGGGATCCATAATAAACCCCAGGAAGAGTAGCTCAGGACCGCGTGTGGCAGACCTGGGCCCACTCAGTCACCAGAGAGACCAGCGAAGAGGAAGCAGTCTACAATAAATCAATGAGTAAACATACAGTACATGAAGGGAGAGGCTCAGCAAACCGTAGAAAATAATGACAAAATTATTTGGGGCACACAATCTCGAATTAAAAGCCAATGCAAACCAAATGTAAACATTAAAATGCTAAAAGGGCTGATCTCTAATCTGGGGGAAATAACAGGGAGGGCAACGTGACGTGTGTGTGTGTACTTCTGAGTGTGTGTGTGTGTGTGTGTGTACTTCTGTGTATGTGTGTGTACTGTGTCTGGATGGGTTCTTGACAGGTGGCGCCGGCAGTTCCATTTGATTGGTCTCCCGGTGGATGCCACCTATGAAATGGAGATTAATTATTGCTAGTGAAACATTGCATCACATTAGTCATTGGAGAAGCTTGATTAGATAAACCTGAACTCACTTCATGAGCTGCTGAAGGACCTAACTATGGGTCAGAAAAACAACCATTTGGCTGGGTGAGGATCATGCAATCTAACAGAGTTGGATTGTTATGTTCAGAGTTATGTTCAACCACTGTGGCCTTTGGCAGTGGGGTGAAAACACATTAGATTCAGATCAGATTGAAACCCACTGCGTGGCATATAAACAGAGATTATATCTTCTTTATTGCTTGTTTAAGTTGGGCCATTAGCTCACAGGGCTATCACTGCTGTTGTTCTCAGGCTTGGCTCTGTAAACTCTATCTGGGTATGGTAATTGATTACTTTATCCTACCACTCACCCTGAAGCACAAGCTCTGAAGTCAGGAACGCCCACGTTTAAGATTCCAACTCATTGAGTTGGTGACTGGAGAGCCAAGGGTTCCTGGTGTAGTGTTGCTGCTAATGACACGGAGTCCACACACACACGCATGCAAGTGCGCGCACACACACACACACACACACACACACACATCCCTCTAACTTTGATTTAATTGAGGCTCTGTGTTGCTGAAGTACAAAGTGTTTCAGGAGTGATATCACCAGCCTCTAATCTTCTAGTGTGTAATGTTGTTGCAGTCCGGCCAAGTCCTACACTGCTCTGCTTATCTTGGCCGGCCCTGCAATAGAATCCTTGGTGTTAGGAAGGTCCTGCAGTAAACTCCCTGGTGTTAGGAGGGTCGTGCAGTAAACTCCCTGGTGTTAGGAGGGTCCTGCAGTAAACTCCCTGGTGCTAGGAGGGTCCTGCAGTAAACTCCCTGGTGTTAGGAGGGTCCTGCAGTAAACTCCCTGGTGTTAGGAGGGTCCTGCAGTAAACTTACTGGTGTTAGGATGGTCCTGCAGTAAACTCCCTGGTGTTAGGAGTGTCCTGCAGTAAACTACCTGGTGTTAGGAGGGTCCTGCAGTAAACTCCCTGGTGTTAGGAGGGTCCTGCAGTAAACTCCCTGGTGTTAGGAGGGTCGTGCAGTAAACTCCCTGGTGTTAGGAGGGTCCTGCAGTAAACTCCCTGGTGTTAGGAGGGTCCTGCAGTAAACTCCCTGGTGCTAGGAGGGTCCTGCAGTAAACTCCCTGGTGTTAGGTGGGTCCTGCAGTAAACTCCCTGGTGTTAGAAGGGTCCTGCAGTAAACTCCCTGGTGTTAGGGGCTCCCAGAAGTACAATCCCCGGTGTTAGGAGAGCATTAGTCTCTCACTAGCCCCTCCAAATGCGTCCCGACCTGACCCAACTGAGTCAGTGTCTGTTGGTGTCTGTGTCTGTCGGTGTCTGTCTGTGTTGAGGTGTCTGTCGCTGTCTGTCGGTGTGTGTGTCTGTTGTTGTCTGTCATGTCTGTCGGTGTCCGTTCTCCTGCATCTCGACCACTCTCAAACCCCTGAGAAGGAGAGACAGGCACGACAGAGGCCAAACACATGGTTAGTGGATAGTACACATAGGCTGGGATAGTACACATAGGCTGGGATAGTACACATAGGCTGGGATAGTACACACAGGCTGGGATGGTACACATAGGCTGGGAAAGTACACATAGGCTGGGATAGTACACACAGACTGGGATAGTACACATACGCTGGGATAGTACACACAGGCTGGGATAGTACACACAGGCTGGGATGGTACACATAGGCTGGGAAAGTACACATAGGCTGGGATAGTACACACAGACTGGGATAGTACACATAGGCTGGGATAGTACACGTAGGCTGGGATAGTACACAAAGGCTGGGATAGTACACATAGGCTGGGATAGTACACATAGGCTGGGATAGTACACATAGGCTGGGATAGTACACACAGGCTGGGATAGTACACATAGGCTGGGATAGTACACGTAGGCTGGGATAGTACACAAAGGCTGGGATAGTACACATAGGCTGGGATAGTACACATAGGCTGGGATAGTACACATAGGCTGGGATAGTACACATAGGCTGGGATAGTACACATAGGCTGGGATAGTACACATAGGCTGGGATAGTACACACAGGCTGGGATGGTACACATAGGCTGGGAAAGTACACATAGGCTGGGATAGTACACACAGACTGGGATAGTACACACAGGCTGGGATAGTACACGTAGGCTGGGATAGTACACAAAGGCTGGGATAGTACACATAGGCTGGGATAGTACACATAGGCTGGGATAGTACACATAGGCTGGGATATTACACACAGGATGGGATAGTACACATAGGCTGGGATAGTACACGTAGGCTGGGATAGTACACAAAGGCTGGGATAGTACACATAGGCTGGGATAGTACACATAGGCTGGGATAGTACACATAGGCTGGGATAGTACACACAGGCTGGGAAAGTACACATAGGCTGGGATAGTACACGTAGGCTGGGATAGTACACAAAGGCTGGGATAGTACACATAGGCTGGGATAGTACACATAGGCTGGGATAGTACACATAGGCTGGTATAGTACACACAGGCTGGGATAGTACACTTAGGCTGGGATAGTACACATAGGCTGGGATAGTACACATAGGCTGGGATAGTACACATAGGCTGGGATAGTACACACAGGCTGGGATGGAATACACAGGCTGGGATGGTACACACAGGCTGGGATGGTACACATAGGCTGGGATAGTACACATTGGCTGGGATAGTACACATAGGCTGGGATAGTACAGTTACTAGGACATGAAAGAAAACCTTCAGGACAAAGGATATGTCTATTAGAGAATAATGACATTTGTCTAATTAGAATTGTGAGTAATTCTGATTCAGATTAGGTGTAATGTCATGTGATACAACTGGACAAACTGATATTCATGTTGCAGATGGGTGATGGGTTCCCATTGGCTGCGTGTGTTGGCTAGGAAAGTGTTTATCCACAGACTCTTAGTAGACCCAGAGCAGTGATGGAACAGACCCAGAGTAGTGATGGAACAGACCCAGAGTAGTGATGGAACAGACTCCTGGCAGACCCAGAGTAGTGATGGAACAGACCCAGAGTAGTGATGGAACAGACCCAGAGTAGTGATGGAACAGACCCAGAGTAGTGATGGAACAGACCCAGAGTAGTGATGGAACAGACTCCTGTTAGACCCAGAATAGTGATAGAACAGACTCCTGTTAGACCCAGAGTAGTGATGGAACAGACTCCTGGTAGACCCAGAGTAGTGATGGAACAGACTCCTGGTAGACCCAGAGTAGTGATGGAACAGACTCCTGGTAGACCCAGAGTAGTGATGGAACAGACCCAGAGTAGCGATGGAACAGACTCCTGGTAGACCCAGAGTAGTGATGGAACAGACTCCTGGTAGACCCAGAGTAGTGATGGAACAGACCCAGAGTAGTGATGGAACAGACCCAGAGTAGTGATGGAACAGACCCAGAGTAGTGATCGAACAGACCCAGAGTAGTGATGGAACAGACTCCTGTTAGACCCAGAATAGTGATAGAACAGACTCCTGTTAGACCCAGAGTAGTGATGGAACAGACTCCTGGTAGACCCAGAGTAGTGATGGAACAGACTCCTGGTAGACCCAGAGTAGTGATGGAACAGACTCCTGGTATACCCAGAGTAGTGATGGAACAGACCCAGAGTAGCGATGGAACAGACTCCTGGTAGACCCAGAGTAGTGATGGAACAGACCCAGAGTAGTGATGGAACAGACTCCTGGTAGACCCAGAGTAGTGATGGAACAGACTCCTGGTAGACCAAGAGTAGTGATGGAACAGACCCAGAGTAGTGATGGAACAGACTCCTGGCAGACCCAGAGTAGTGATGGAACAGACCCAGAGTAGTGATGGAACAGACCCAGAGTAGTGATGGAACAGACCCAGAGTAGTGATGGAACAGACCCAGAGTAGTGATGGAACAGACTCCTGTTAGACCCAGAATAGTGATAGAACAGACTCCTGGTAGACCGAGAGTAGTGATGGAACAGACTCCTGGTAGACCCAGAGTAGTGATGGAACAGACCCAGAGTAGTGATGGAACAGACCCAGAGTAGCGATGGAACAGACTCCTGGTAGACCCAGAGTAGTGATGGAACAGACCCAGAGTAGTGATGGAACAGACCCAGAGTAGTGATGGTACAGACCCAGAGTAGTGATGGAACAGACCCAGAGTAGTGATGGAACAGACTCCTGGCAGACCCAGAGTAGTGATGGAACAGACCCAGAGTAGTGATGGAACAGACCCAGAGTAGTGATGGAACAGACCCAGAGTAGTGATGGAACAGACCCAGAGTAGTGATGGAACAGACTCCTGTTAGACCCAGAATAGTGATAGAACAGACTCCTGTTAGACCCAGAGTAGTGATGGAACAGACTCCTGGTAGACCGAGAGTAGTGATGGAACAGACTCCTGGTAGACCCAGAGTAGTGATGGAACAGACCCAGAGTAGTGATGGAACAGACCCAGAGTAGCGATGGAACAGACTCCTGGTAGACCCAGAGTAGTGATGGAACAGACCCAGAGTAGTGATGGAACAGACCCAGAGTAGTGATGGAACAGACCCAGAGTAGTGATGGAACAGACTCCTGTTAGACCCAGAATAGTGATAGAACAGACTCCTGTTAGACCCAGAGTAGTGATGGAACAGACTCCTGGTAGACCCAGAGTAGTGATGGAACAGACTCCTGGTAGACCCAGAGTAGTGATGGAACAGACTCCTGGTAGACCCAGAGTAGTGATGGAACAGACCCAGAGTAGCGATGGAACAGACTCCTGGTAGACCCAGAGTAGTGATGGAACAGACTCCTGGTAGACCCAGAGTAGTGATGGAACAGACCCAGAGTAGCGATGGAACAGACTCCTGGTAGACCCAGAGTAGTGATGGAACAGACCCAGAGTAGTGATGAAACAGACTCCTGGTAGACCCAGAGTAGTGATGGAACAAACTCCTGGTAGACCCAGAGTAGTGATGGAACAGATCCAGGGTAGTGATGGAACAGACTCCTGGTAGACCCAGAGTAGTGATGGAACAGACCCAGAGTAGTGATGGAACAGACCCAGAGTAGTGATGGAACAGACTCCTGGTAGACCCAGAGTAGTGATGGAACAGACTCCTGGTAGACCCAAAGTAGTGATGGAACAGACTCCTGGTAGACCCAGAGTAGTGATGGAACAGACTCCTGGTAGAACCAGAGTAGTGATGGAACAGACCCAGAGTAGTGATGGAACAGACCCAGAGTAGTGATGGAACAGACTCCTGGTAGACCCAGAGTAGTGATGGAACAGACCCAGAGTAGTGATGGAACAGACCCCTGGTAGACCAAGAGTAGTGATGAAACAGACTCCTGGTAGACCCAGAGTAGTGATGGAACAGACTCCTGGTAGACCCAGAGTAGTGATGGAACAGACCCAGAGTAGTGATGGAACAGACCCAAAGTAGTGATGGAACAGACCCAGAGTAGTGATGGAACAGATCCAGAGTAGTGATGGAACAGACCCAGAGTAGTGATGGAACAGACCCAGAGTAGTGATGGAACAGACCCAGAGTAGTGATGGAACAGACCTAGAGTAGTGATGGAACATACTCCTGGTAGACCCAGAGTAGTGATGGAACAGACCCAGAGTAGTGATGGAACAGACCCAGAGTAGTGATGGAACAGACCCAGAGTAGTGATGGAACAGACCTAGAGTAGTGATGGAACATACTCCTGGTAGACCCAGAGTAGTGATGGAACAGATCCAGAGTAGTGATGGAACAGACCCAGAGTAGTGATGGAACAGACCCAGAGTAGTGATGGAACAGACCCAGAGTAGTGATGGAACAGACCCAGAGTAGTGATGGAACAGATCCAGAGTAGTGATGGAACAGACCCAGAGTAGTGATGGAACAGACCCAGAGTAGTGATGGAACAGATCCAGAGTAGTGATGGAACAGACCCAGAGTAGTGATGGAACAGACCTAGAGTAGTGATGGAACATACTCCTCGTAGACCCAGAGTAGTGATGGAACAGACCCAGAGTAGTGATGGAACAGACCCAGAGTAGTGATGGAACAGACCCAGAGTAGTGATGGAACAGACCTAGAGTAGTGCTGGAACATACTCCTGGTAGACCCAGAGTAGTGATGGAACAGACCCAGAGTAGTGATGGAACAGACCCAGAGTAGTGATGGAACAGACCCAGAGTAGTGATGGAACAGATCCAGAGTAGTGATGGAACAGACCCAGAGTAGTGATGGAACAGACTCCTGGCAGACCCAGAGTAGTGATGGAACAGATCCAGAGTAGTGATGGAACAGTAGAATAGAACGAAGTAGTCATTAAGACAGTAGACACACGACAGTCGATCCTTGTCCTTGATCCAAATAGAGGGACGGTTTTGTCAGCATTACAGGAACGCAATCACAATGAAAATAGCCATTGAAAATGTATTATTGTGTTGTTATATTATTGAACAGTTCCACTGCGACTTGACACATTTTTCACGCGTGATCGTGCTTGCAGATATTTCAAAAACATTCAAAAAAGCTGTTCTCAATATTAGAGAATTCTGCAAACAAATCTATTTCCAGTGTTGACGATCATGGAGAGGGCGAGGACACCATCCAGATACGGTCAACATTTTTGAAGGCCACCACCAACTCAAGGGAACAGGTGTATTGTTGATGGTGAATCTTGGAATCATGCGGATACTCACAAGAATCTATCTATAGATTTTTTTTTCTGGCATGATAATTATTTTAGATTTTTTTTTAAACGTTCAAAATAACAACCGTGTCACACTAGAAAAGTATTTTGCAAAAATGTACCAGAAACTACGGTGCATACCTCTGCTTCGAAATTCATTCAAAAAGCATATTAATCAGGGTTTTGGAAATGTTTGGATCTGCCGGAAAGTGGGTCAAGAATTCCAGACTTCTCCGCACTTCCCTGAATACAGCTGCAAATTAGTGGATTTCAGCAGGCAAGGAAACGATTCTGTGTTATTGACAGATGTTTAATAGATTCAGGCCGGGTCTGTGATGTGGGCCTGCTCTGGCCAATAGAAACATAGAGGTCAGTTAGACTCTGTCTCTAAATGGGGCCCTGACGGAAGACAGAAGGGTAATGCACTCTAGTCATACTGTTTGATGGATGAGGGATTTTTACACCATTTCAGAGCACAATCGTGTATGACAATCACGGTGACTTGACACATTCTGTATGAAGAATGGGAGTACATGTACAGTAATACTTTGAGTGCAGTATTCTGCTGTGTTTACACTCCACCTTGCCTTGTCAAAATGTGGTGACTACTAACTATGGAGCTACAGCACCACCCTCCTCTCCCTCTCTCATTTAATATATAGATTCTAACAAAGAGAGTCTTTGCAGGAGGTGAGAACCTTACCTCTGGCCCAAAATGGAAACATGACTCGGGGGATATTTGGCTTGTATGGAGTTACAGTGTTCTCCTCCCTATAGACCCCTGTGGCCTGGAGCTGGTAGTAGGGGAGAGGAGGAGGACGGGGGAGGAGGAGAGAGTGAGAGAGATAGGGGGGAAGAGGGAGAGGAGGAGGAAGATAGGGCGGAGGAGGGAGAGGAGGAGGAGAGAGGGTGAGGAAGGAGAGGAGGAGAGAGTGGGAGGAGGGAGAGGAGAGAGAGGAGGAGGAGAGAGAGGAGGAGAGAAATAGGGAGGAAGGAGGAGAGAGAGAGGGAGTGGGAGGAGGGAGAGGAGGAGAAAGGGGGGAGGAGGGAGAGGAGGAGAGAGAGAGGGAGTGGGAGGAGTGAGAGGAGGAGAGAGAGTGGGAGGAGGGAGAGGAGGAGTGGGGGGGAGGAGGAAGAGGAGGAGAGAAAAAGGGAGGAAGGAGAGGAGGAGAGAGAGAGGGAGTGGGAGGAGCAAGAGGAGGAGAGAGGGGGGGAGGAGGGAGAGCAGGAGAGAGGATGGGAGGAGGGAGAGCAGGAGAGAGGATGGGAGGAGGGAGAGGAGGAGAGAGAGTGGGAGGAGGGAGAGAAGAAGGATGGGGAGGGTTGTGTTCTCTCCCTCCCAGCATTAACACAAAGGAAAGCTTTCTTTCCATCTCTCCCTTTTTTGCTTTCTTAACTCCTTTACCCATTAAAGCACCACCCGGACAGTTTGCTACAAGCTAGTTGCCTTTTCAACAACAAAAAAAACAATGATTTGTGAGCAGCTATATTTGAAATGTTTTCCTATTCCCTGCGATGGGATCGCTACAATGCAATACCACCCAGCATAACATGGTAACAATCCATTCAGACTAATAAAGAGAAGTCACAGGAGACTGAATTGTACAGTTATTACTGAAAAGCAGTAACTGACGAGCCAACCAGGCTGGAGATGGTTTTAGGACCTTTCTAAAGTTGAGTTTTTAGCCCTGTGGGGTCTGTTCATATTTTCTCCCTCTCCAGGGTACATAGAAATATAACCTAGAGTCATTTGAATACAATCTAGTATAGAATATATTATAGAGAAAGTCTATTTCTATCGACTCCAGTCTTGTCTTCCTGTTTTTCTTTTTTTTATGCAAAACATTAAAACTCACTTTTCAATACAATTGTACTTTCAATCCTGGATGTAACTGGACTGCCTCAAACATCCTGTCTCTTCCTCTCTGCTGCATTGTCACAGCCTTCTCTCGTCGCCTTGGTTACGGGTCACTGGTGATGTCAGAACACTTAAAAGGGATTAGAGGCTACTGAATCCTTCCTGTACTACTCTGGATGTAATAGATACCGGCTCGCTGAATGGTTGCTCTCAAAGAGACGTACTGCTTCACGTCAGTGGTACACGGTTTCAGGCGGTTTCAGGCAGCCGACACACTGGAGATTCAGTATTCGAGAATTTCGGAGGGAGCCAAAAACTTTTCAAATGGCAGTATCTGTTACAGTGTGAATGACAACAGATGATGACTGTCAGATAACAAACGCACAAACCGTCTGTTTCTTTCACGTATGCAACTCGTCCGACAACAGTTGACTTGAGTTGTTTTTTTTGTCGGACAGAAATAGACAATGATGTGCGTCATACACTGCATTCAGAAAGCATTCACAGCCCTTAACTTTTTCCACATTTTGTTGTTTTACAGCCTGAATTCGAAATGGAATAAAATAGAGATTTTTATGTTTACTGGCCTACACACAATACCCCATAATGCCAAAATGGGGTATATAAATGTTTTTCGAAATGTTTATGAATGAATTAAAGTCAATAAGTCTTCAAACCCTTTTTAATGGCAAGCCTAAATAAGTTCAGAAGTAAAAATGTGCTGAACAAGTCACATAATAAGTTGAATGGACTCACTTTGTGTGCAATAATAGTGCAATAATAGTGTTTAACATGATATTTGAATGACTACCTCATCGCTCCACCCCACACATACCTGTAAGGTCCCTCAGTCGAGCAGTGAATTTCAATCACAGATTCAATCACAAAGCCCAGGGTAGTTTTCAAATGCCTCGCAAAGAAGAATACTTATTGGTAGATGGGGAAAAAACATTTAAAAGCAGACTTTGAATATCGCTTTGAGTATGGTGAAGTTATTAACTTACATTTTGGATGGTGTACCACTACATCCAGTCATTACAAAGATACAGGCGTCCTTCCTAACTCGGTTGTCGGAGAGGAAGGAAACCGCTCAGGGATTTCACCATGATGACTTTAAAACAGTTACAGAGTTTAACGGCTGTGATAAAAGAAAACTGTGGAAGTGTCAACAACATTGTAGTTACTCCACAATAGTAACCTAACTGACAGAGTGATAAGATGGAATGCTGTACAGAAAACAAATATTCCAAAGCATGAACACTGTTTGCAACAAGGTACTAGTAACTGCAAAAATATGTGGCAAAGCCTTTTGTCCTGAATACAAATTGTTATGTTTGGAGCATATCCAACACAAGACATTACTGAGTACCACTCTCCATATTTGCAAGCATAGTGGTGGTTGCATCATGTTATGGGTATGCTTGTAATCATTAAGGACTGGATCATTTTTCAGGATAAAAAAATAAACGGAATGGAGCTAAGCACAGGCAAAATCCTAGAGGAAAACCTGGTTCTGTCTGCATTTCATCAGACACTGTGTAATGAACCCGATGGGAGACAGAGAGCTGATTTCAAGGGCAGGGCGCAGCAGGTGTTTATTTGTAAAGGACCACAGGAGGAGTCAGGTAGCTGGGTCCAGGGGCAGGCAGTAGGTCATACACAGGAGGAGGCAGGTAGCTGGGTCCAGGGGCAGGCAGTAGGTCATACACAGGAGGAGGCAGGTAGCTGGGTCCAGGGGCAGGCAGTAGGTCATACACAGGAGGAGGCAGGTAGCTGGGTCCAGGGGCAGGCAGTAGGTCATACACAGGAGGAGGCAGGTAGCTGGGTCCAGGGGCAGGCAGAAGGTCATACACAGGAGGAGTCAGGTAGCTGGGTCCAGGGGCAGGCAGTAGGTCATACACAGGAGGAGGCAGGTAGCTGGGTCCAGGGGCAGGCAGTAGGTCATACACAGGAGGAGGCAGGTAGCTGGGTCCAGGGGCAGGCAGTAGGTCATACACAGGAGGAGGCAGGTAGCTGGGTCCAGGGGCAGGCAGAAGGTCATACACGGGAGGAGGCAGCTAGCTGGGTCCAGGGGCAGGCAGAAGGTCATACACAGGAGGAGGCAGGTAGCTGGGTCCAGGGGCAGGCAGAAGGTCATACACAGGAGGAGGCAGCTAGCTGGGTCCAGGGGCAGGCAGAAGGTCATACACAGGAGGAGGCAGGTAGCTGGGTCCAGGGGCAGGCAGTAGGTCATACACAGGAGGAGGCAGGTAGCTGGGTCCAGGGGCAGGCAGAAGGTCATACACAGGAGGAGGCAGCTAGCTGGGTCCAGGGGCAGGCAGAAGGTCATACACAGGAGGAGGCAGGTAGCTGTGTCCAGGGGCAGACAGAAGGTCATACACAGGAGGAGGCAGCTAGCTGGGTCCAGGGGCAGGCAGAAGGTCATACACAGGAGGAGGCAGGTAGCTGGGTCCAGGGGCAGGCAGTAGGTCATACACAGGAGGAGGCAGGTAGCTGGGTCCAGGGGCAGGCAGAAGGTCATACACAGGAGGAGTCAGGTAGCTGGGTCCAGGGGCAGGCAGTAGGTCATACACAGGAGGAGGCAGGTAGCTGGGTCCAGGGGCAGGCAGAAGGTCATACACAGGAGGAGTCAGGTAGCTGGGTCCAGGGGCAGGCAGTAGATCATACACAGGAGGAGGCAGGTAGCTGGGTCCAGGGGCAGGCAGAAGGTCATACACAGGAGGAGGCAGGTAGCTGGGTCCAGGGGCAGGCAGAAGGTCATACACAGGAGGAGGCAGGTAGCTGGGTCCAGGGGCAGACAGAAGGTCATACACAGGGGGTCCAAAAAGGCAACAGTACAGGCAGGGAAAAGTCTAGAAACGTCGTCTGGGAGATCAGGCAATAGGTTGATAACAGGAAATCCGATAGGCTAAAGCACAAGCAGGGAAGAGACAAATGGCGTCGTTGGTGAGACAGGCAAAAACGATCATACACGGGAGGATTAAATTACAGTCAAACCAGAGCTCTGAATAGAAGTGTGTCACAAATCAAACAATACCTCACAATGATTGGGTGCAAAGAACTGAACTAAATAGTGTGTGATAATGACATACTGGTGTGTGAACACGTGAATTCAGGTGAGTGTGATCTGGAGAGAGAGCTGCGTTCAGGGGATCGCTGAACGCAGATAGATAGATTGTATCTGGAAATAAAGCTTTGTGTTTGCCATGTCATAGCATTCTCAGACATGGAGCAGCTTTAAATTGGCTAAACTAGTCCTTCAGATATTCAACAGAGCAGTACATAATGAATCCTATTAGGCTAAAATTCATTAAACAAAAGCCTAACAGTCAAAAAAAAGGTCTGAAATACAATAGAATTCCAGCACAACATTGGATATTGTGGTGCTGCTTTCTCTACAACACTGTTGCTCGGTTAATGTCATACACACAGACAGACGTGGGTAGTCATTTTAAAGTGCTGTACTGTGGAAAGTGGGGAAACATACCTTGGGGCCTACTTAACCCTGTTCTCCTTTTCCTCCTAGTTCTGTTTTCATGGCTCTTTCTTCAGTTTCACGTCCCCACATTTTAATTGTTTATTTTCTTAAATTCCCCATATTTCAGTGCCCTGACAGCTGGGTGACAGGTAGCATACCGGTAAAGAGCATTGGGCCAGTAAACAAACGGTCGCTGGTTCAAATCCCCAAGGTAGGAAAATCTGTCATTCTACCCTTGTGAGCCAACAACAACTGCTCCATGGATGTTGGTTAGGGTAGTACCCACACCTCTCTGATTTAGAGAGGTTGGGTTAAATGCAGAAGACACATTTTGGTTGAATTCATTCAGTGGCGCAACTGACATGGTATTTCATTCCCTTCCTGTTGGATGAGTTAAAGCTGTTGGTTGGATTCCCCTTTAGCAGGTAGAGTCCATGGTGACTAAGGGCTGTTGGTTGGATCCCCCTTTAGCAGGTAGAGTCCATGGTGATAAAGGGCTGTTGGTTGGATTTCCCTTTAGCAGGTAGAGTCCATGGTGATAAAGGGCTGTTGGTTGGACCCTCCCTTTAGTAGGTAGAGTCCATGGTGATAAAGGGCTGTTGGTTGGATTCCCCTTTAGTAGGTAGAGTCCATGGTGATAAAGGGCTGTTGGTTGGATTTCCCTTTAGCAGGTAGAGTCCATGGTGATAAAGGGCTGTTGGTTGGACCATCCCTTTAGTAGGTAGAGTCCATGGTGATAAAGGGCTGTTGGTTGGATTCCCCTTTAGTAGGTAGAGTCCATGGTGACTAAGTGCTGTTGGTTGGACTCCCCCTTTAGCAGGTAGAGTCCATGGTGATAAAGGGCTGTTGGTTGGACTCCCCGCAGCAGTTAGAGTCCATGGTGAGTGAGAGGCTAATGAATGTGGGTAATTGAACACAGCCTTGTGTGTGTGTGTGTGTGTAACTACTAGTCAGGATAATCTGATGAAAATGGACTGACTTCATAATCACTGACAACTTGAGCGAGGGGGTGATACAACGGTTTCCCTTTCCAATGTCTCTAACGCATCATCGGTCATCCCGTGCCATCGAAAAATCAACCGAGAGAAAGAGACCCTCGGAACGTGAAAGACTGAAACCAGAGTCTCTTTTTTTTCTTCATTTCCTTGTTTGCGAACCAGAAATGGTCGTGTTGCTATTCCCAGGAGGCCCCAGCGGTTACCCAGAGCTGAACCACAGGTCCACAGCCCACAAGGCTATGTACCCCACTCTGCTGCACTCCTCCCTGAGCAGCTGGGAGGCATTATCCCATGAGAAACACACCCCTTAACTTCATCATATTGTTTTTTCCACTTTATAATCACAGTCATATTTTTTTGTGCGAATGATTAATGTTGAGGACATGGGCTTTAATGAGCCATGTAACAGACGTGGGGTTGATTGCATGTCAAGTGATGGCAGGCAGCACAGAACATACACTCAAAAGCATATTTACTTGGACTGTGAAGTTATATGTTTGAAAACAAGTTATGTATGAAAATACACTAAACTAAAAGGTGACATTCTGTACTGTAGCCTGACTGTTGCCCTCACAGCAGACCCCTACCACACTGCAATCCTAACCCTAACCCTCATAGCAGACCCTTACCGCACTGCAATCCTAACCCTCACAGCAGACCCCTACCACACTGCAATCCTAACCCTAACCCTCACAGCAGACCCCTACCGCACTGCAATCCTAACCCTAACCCTCATAGCAGACCCTTACCACACTGCAATCCTAACCCTAACCCTCACAGCAGACCCTTACCACACTGCAATCCTAACCCTAACCCTCATAGCAGACCCTTACCACACTGCAATCCTAACCCTCATTGCAGACCCTTACCGCACTGCAATCCTAACCCTCATAGCAGACCCTTACCGCACTGCAATCCTAACCCGCATAGCAGACCCTTACCACACTGCAATCCTAACCCTCATAGCAGACCTCTACCACACTGCAGTCCTAACCCTCATAGCAGACCCTTACCACACTGCAATCCTAACCCTCATAGCAGACCCTTACCACACTGCAATCCTAACACTCATAGCAGACCTCTACCACACTGCAATCCTAACCCTCATAGCAGACCCTTACCACACTGCAATCCTAACCCTAACCCTCATAGCAGACCCTTACCACACTGCAATCCTAACCCTCATAGCAGACCTCTACTACACTGCAAAACTAACCCTCACAGCAGACCCCTATCGCACTGCAATCCTAACCCTCATAGCAGACCCTTACCACACTGCAATCCTAACCCTCATAGCAGACCCCTACCACACTGCAATCCTAACACTCATAGCAGACCTCTACCACACTGCAATCCTAACCCTCATAGCAGACCCTTACCACACTGCAATCCTAACCCTCATAGCAGACCCCTACCACACTGCAATCCTAACCCTCATAGCAGACCCCTACCACACTGCAATCCTAACCCTCATAGCAGACCCTTACCGCACTGCAATCCTAACCCTCATAGCAGACCCCTACCACACTGCAATCCTAACCCTAACCCTCATAGCAGACCCTTACCGCACTGCAATCCTAACCCTCATAGCAGACCCTTACCACACTGCAATCCTAACCCTCATAGCAGACCCTTACCGCACTGCAATCCTAACCCTCATAGCAGACCCTTACCGCACTGCAATCCTAACCCTCATAGCAGACCCTTACCGCACTGCAATCCTAACCCTCATAGCAGACCCTTACCACACTGCAATCCTAACCCTCATAGCAGACCCTTACCGCACTGCAATCCTAACCCTCATAGCAGACCCTTACCGCACTGCAATCCTAACCCTCATAGCAGACCCTTACCGCACTGCAATCCTAACCCTCCTAGCAGACCCTTACCGCACTGCAATCCTAACCCTCATAGCAGACCCTTACCGCACTGCAATCCTAACCCTCATAGCAGACCCCTACCACACTGCAATCCTAACCCTCATAGCAGACCCCTACCACACTGCAATCCTAACCCTCATAGCAGACCCTTACCGCACTGCAATCCTAACCCGCATAGCAGACCCTTACCGCACTGCAATCCTAACCCTCGTAGCAGACCCTTACCACACTGCAATCCTAACCCTCATAGCAGACCCTTACCACACTGCAATCCTAACCCTCATAGCAGACCCCTACCACACTGCAATCCTAACCCTCATAGCAGACCCCTACCACACTGCAATCCTAACCCGCATAGCAGACCCTTACCACACTGCAATCCTAACCCTCGTAGCAGACCCTTACCACACTGCAATCCTAACCCTCATAGCAGACCCTTACCACACTGCAATCCTAACCCTCATAGCAGACCCCTACCACACTGCAATCCTAACCCTCATAGCAGACCCCTATCACACTGCAATCATAACCCTCATAGCAGACCCCTACCACACTGCAATCCTAACCCTCATAGCAGACCCCTACCACACTGCAATCCTAACCCTCATAGCAGACCCCTACCACACTGCAATCCTAACCCTCATAGCAGACCCTTACCACACTGCAATCCTAACCCTCATAGCAGACCCTTACCACACTGCAATCCTAACCCTCATAGCAGAACCCTACCACACTGCAGTCCTAACCCTCATAGCAGACCCTTACCACACTGCAATCCTAACCCTCATAGCAGACCCTTACCACACTGCAATCCTAACCCTCATAGCAGACCCTTACCACACTGCAATCCTAACCCTCATAGCAGACCCTTACCACACTGCAATCCTAACCCTCATAGCAGACCCTTACCACACTGCAATCCTAACCCTCATAGCAGACCCCTACCACACTGCAATCCTAACCCTCATAGCAGACCCCTACCACACTGCAATCCTAACCCTCATAGCAGACCCCTACCACACTGCAATCCTAACCCTCATAGCAGACCCTTACCACACTGCAATCCTAACCCTCATAGCAGACCCCTACCACACTGCAATCCTAACCCTCATAGCAGACCCCTACCACACTGCAATCCTAACCCTCATAGCAGACCCCTACCACACTGCAATCCTAACCCTCATAGCAGACCCCTACCACACTGCAATCCTAACCCTCATAGCAGACCCTTACCACACTGCAATCCTAACCCTCATAGCAGACCCCTACCACACTGCAATCCTAACCCTCATAGCAGACCCCTATCACACTGCAATCATAACCCTCATAGCAGACCCCTACCACACTGCAATCCTAACCCTCATAGCAGACCCCTACCACACTGCAATTCTAACCCTCATAGCAGACCCCTACCACACTGCAATCCTAACCCTCATAGCAGACCCCTACCACACTGCAATCCTAACCCTCATAGCAGACCCTTACCACACTGCAATCCTAACCCTCATAGCAGACCCTTACCACACTGCAATCCTAACCCTCATAGCAGACCCCTACCACACTGCAGTCCTAACCCTCATAGCAGACCCTTACCACACTGCAATCCTAACCCTCATAGCAGACCCTTACCACACTGCAATCCTAACCCTCATAGCAGACCCTTACCACACTGCAATCCTAACCCTCATAGCAGACCCTTACCACACTGCAATCCTAACCCTCATAGCAGACCCTTACCACACTGCAATCCTAACCCTCATAGCAGACCCCTACCACACTGCAATCCTAACCCTCATAGCAGACCCCTACCACACTGCAATCCTAACCCTCATAGCAGACCCCTACCACACTGCAATCCTAACCCTCATAGCAGACCCTTACCACACTGCAATCCTAACCCTCATAGCAGACCCCTACCACACTGCAATCCTAACCCTCATAGCAGACCCCTACCACACTGCAATCCTAACCCTCATAGCAGACCCCTACCACACTGCAATCCTAACCCTCATAGCAGACCCCTACCACACTGCAATCCTAACCCTCATAGCAGACCCTTACCACACTGCAATCCTAACCCTCATAGCAGACCCCTACCACACTGCAATCCTAACCCTCATAGCAGACCCCTACCACACTGCAATCCTAACCCTCATAGCAGACCCCTACCACACTGCAATCCTAACCCTCATAGCAGACCCCTACCACACTGCAATCCTAACCCTCATAGCAGACCCTTACCGCACTGCAATCCTAACCCGCATAGCAGACCCTTACCACACTGCAATCCTAACCCTCATAGCAGACCTCTACCACACTGCAGTCCTAACCCTCATAGCAGACCCTTACCACACTGCAATCCTAACCCTCATAGCAGACCCTTACCACACTGCAATCCTAACACTCATAGCAGACCTCTACCACACTGCAATCCTAACCCTCATAGCAGACCCTTACCACACTGCAATCCTAACCCTAACCCTCATAGCAGACCCTTACCACACTGCAATCCTAACCCTCATAGCAGACCTCTACTACACTGCAATCCTAACCCTCATAGCAGACCCCTACCACACTGCAATCCTAACCCTCATAGCAGACCCTTACCACACTGCAATCCTAACCCTCATAGCAGACCCTTACCACACTGCAATCCTAACCCTCATAGCAGAACCCTACCACACTGCAGTCCTAACCCTCATAGCAGACCCTTACCACACTGCAATCCTAACCCTCATAGCAGACCCTTACCACACTGCAATCCTAACCCTCATAGCAGACCCTTACCACACTGCAATCCTAACCCTCATAGCAGACCCTTACCACACTGCAATCCTAACCCTCATAGCAGACCCTTACCACACTGCAATCCTAACCCTCATAGCAGACCCCTACCACACTGCAATCCTAACCCTCATAGCAGACCCCTACCACACTGCAATCCTAACCCTCATAGCAGACCCCTACCACACTGCAATCCTAACCCTCATAGCAGACCCTTACCACACTGCAATCCTAACCCTCATAGCAGACCCCTACCACACTGCAATCCTAACCCTCATAGCAGACCCCTACCACACTGCAATCCTAACCCTCATAGCAGACCCCTACCACACTGCAATCCTAACCCTCATAGCAGACCCCTACCACACTGCAATCCTAACCCTCATAGCAGACCCTTACCACACTGCAATCCTAACCCTCATAGCAGACCCCTACCACACTGCAATCCTAACCCTCATAGCAGACCCCTATCACACTGCAATCATAACCCTCATAGCAGACCCCTACCACACTGCAATCCTAACCCTCATAGCAGACCCCTACCACACTGCAATCCTAACCCTCATAGCAGACCCCTACCACACTGCAATCCTAACCCTCATAGCAGACCCCTACCACACTGCAATCCTAACCCTCATAGCAGACCCTTACCACACTGCAATCCTAACCCTCATAGCAGACCCCTACCACACTGCAATCCTAACCCTCATAGCAGACCCCTACCACACTGCAATCCTAACCCTCATAGCAGACCCCTACCACACTGCAATCCTAACCCTCATAGCAGACCCCTACCACACTGCAATCCTAACCCTCATAGCAGACCCTTACCACACTGCAATCCTAACCCTCATAGCAGACCCCTACCACACTGCAATCCTAACCCTCATAGCAGACCCCTACCACACTGCAATCCTAACCCTCATAGCAGACCCCTACCACACTGCAATCCTAACCCTCATAGCAGACCCCTACCACACTGCAATCCTAACCCTCATAGCAGACCCTTACCGCACTGCAATCCTAACCCGCATAGCAGACCCTTACCACACTGCAATCCTAACCCTCATAGCAGACCTCTACCACACTGCAGTCCTAACCCTCATAGCAGACCCTTACCACACTGCAATCCTAACCCTCATAGCAGACCCTTACCACACTGCAATCCTAACACTCATAGCAGACCTCTACCACACTGCAATCCTAACCCTCATAGCAGACCCTTACCACACTGCAATCCTAACCCTAACCATCATAGCAGACCCTTACCACACTGCAATCCTAACCCTCATAGCAGACCTCTACTACACTGCAAAACTAACCCTCACAGCAGACCCCTATCGCACTGCAATCCTAACCCTCATAGCAGACCCTTACCACACTGCAATCCTAACCCTCATAGCAGACCCCTACCACACTGCAATCCTAACACTCATAGCAGACCTCTACCACACTGCAATCCTAACCCTCATAGCAGACCCTTACCACACTGCAATCCTAACCCTCATAGCAGACCCCTACCACACTGCAATCCTAACCCTCATAGCAGACCCCTACCACACTGCAATCCTAACCCTCATAGCAGACCCTTACCGCACTGCAATCCTAACCCTCATAGCAGACCCCTACCACACTGCAATCCTAACCCTAACCCTCATAGCAGACCCTTACCGCACTGCAATCCTAACCCTCATAGCAGACCCTTACCACACTGCAATCCTAACCCTCATAGCAGACCCTTACCGCACTGCAATCCTAACCCTCATAGCAGACCCTTACCGCACTGCAATCCTAACCCTCATAGCAGACCCTTACCGCACTGCAATCCTAACCCTCATAGCAGACCCTTACCACACTGCAATCCTAACCCTCATAGCAGACCCTTACCGCACTGCAATCCTAACCCTCATAGCAGACCCTTACCGCACTGCAATCCTAACCCTCATAGCAGACCCTTACCGCACTGCAATCCTAACCCTCATAGCAGACCCCTACCACACTGCAATCCTAACCCTCATAGCAGACCCCTACCACACTGCAATCCTAACCCTCATAGCAGACCCTTACCACACTGCAATCCTAACCCTCATAGCAGACCCTTACCACACTGCAATCCTAACCCTCATAGCAGACCCCTACCACACTGCAGTCCTAACCCTCATAGCAGACCCTTACCACACTGCAATCCTAACCCTCATAGCAGACCCTTACCGCACTGCAATCCTAACCCGCATAGCAGACCCTTACCACACTGCAATCCTAACCCTCATAGCAGACCTCTACCACACTGCAGTCCTAACCCTCATAGCAGACCCTTACCACACTGCAATCCTAACCCTCATAGCAGACCCTTACCACACTGCAATCCTAACACTCATAGCAGACCTCTACCACACTGCAATCCTAACCCTCATAGCAGACCCTTACCACACTGCAATCCTAACCCTAACCCTCATAGCAGACCCTTACCACACTGCAATCCTAACCCTCATAGCAGACCTCTACTACACTGCAAAACTAACCCTCACAGCAGACCCCTATCGCACTGCAATCCTAACCCTCATAGCAGACCCTTACCACACTGCAATCCTAACCCTCATAGCAGACCCCTACCACACTGCAATCCTAACACTCATAGCAGACCTCTACCACACTGCAATCCTAACCCTCATAGCAGACCCTTACCACACTGCAATCCTAACCCTCATAGCAGACCCCTACCACACTGCAATCCTAACCCTCATAGCAGACCCCTACCACACTGCAATCCTAACCCTCATAGCAGACCCTTACCGCACTGCAATCCTAACCCTCATAGCAGACCCCTACCACACTGCAATCCTAACCCTAACCCTCATAGCAGACCCTTACCGCACTGCAATCCTAACCCTCATAGCAGACCCTTACCACACTGCAATCCTAACCCTCATAGCAGACCCTTACCGCACTGCAATCCTAACCCTCATAGCAGACCCTTACCGCACTGCAATCCTAACCCTCATAGCAGACCCTTACCGCACTGCAATCCTAACCCTCATAGCAGACCCTTACCACACTGCAATCCTAACCCTCATAGCAGACCCTTACCGCACTGCAATCCTAACCCTCATAGCAGACCCTTACCGCACTGCAATCCTAACCCTCATAGCAGACCCTTACCGCACTGCAATCCTAACCCTCATAGCAGACCCCTACCACACTGCAATCCTAACCCTCATAGCAGACCCCTACCACACTGCAATCCTAACCCTCATAGCAGACCCTTACCACACTGCAATCCTAACCCTCATAGCAGACCCTTACCACACTGCAATCCTAACCCTCATAGCAGACCCCTACCACACTGCAGTCCTAACCCTCATAGCAGACCCTTACCACACTGCAATCCTAACCCTCATAGCAGACCCTTACCACACTGCAATCCTAACCCTCATAGCAGACCCTTACCACACTGCAATCCTAACCCTCATAGCAGACCCTTACCACACTGCAATCCTAACCCTCATAGCAGACCCTTACCACACTGCAATCCTAACCCTCATAGCAGACCCCTACCACACTGCAATCCTAACCCTCATAGCAGACCCCTACCACACTGCAATCCTAACCCTCATAGCAGACCCCTACCACACTGCAATCCTAACCCTCATAGCAGACCCTTACCACACTGCAATCCTAACCCTCATAGCAGACCCCTACCACACTGCAATCCTAACCCTCATAGCAGACCCCTACCACACTGCAATCCTAACCCTCATAGCAGACCCCTACCACACTGCAATCCTAACCCTCATAGCAGACCCCTACCACACTGCAATCCTAACCCTCATAGCAGACCCTTACCACACTGCAATCCTAACCCTCATAGCAGACCCCTACCACACTGCAATCCTAACCCTCATAGCAGACCCCTATCACACTGCAATCATAACCCTCATAGCAGACCCCTACCACACTGCAATCCTAACCCTCATAGCAGACCCCTACCACACTGCAATTCTAACCCTCATAGCAGACCCCTACCACACTGCAATCCTAACCCTCATAGCAGACCCCTACCACACTGCAATCCTAACCCTCATAGCAGACCCTTACCACACTGCAATCCTAACCCTCATAGCAGACCCTTACCACACTGCAATCCTAACCCTCATAGCAGACCCCTACCACACTGCAGTCCTAACCCTCATAGCAGACCCTTACCACACTGCAATCCTAACCCTCATAGCAGACCCTTACCACACTGCAATCCTAACCCTCATAGCAGACCCTTACCACACTGCAATCCTAACCCTCATAGCAGACCCTTACCACACTGCAATCCTAACCCTCATAGCAGACCCTTACCACACTGCAATCCTAACCCTCATAGCAGACCCCTACCACACTGCAATCCTAACCCTCATAGCAGACCCCTACCACACTGCAATCCTAACCCTCATAGCAGACCCCTACCACACTGCAATCCTAACCCTCATAGCAGACCCTTACCACACTGCAATCCTAACCCTCATAGCAGACCCCTACCACACTGCAATCCTAACCCTCATAGCAGACCCCTACCACACTGCAATCCTAACCCTCATAGCAGACCCCTACCACACTGCAATCCTAACCCTCATAGCAGACCCCTACCACACTGCAATCCTAACCCTCATAGCAGACCCTTACCACACTGCAATCCTAACCCTCATAGCAGACCCCTACCACACTGCAATCCTAACCCTCATAGCAGACCCCTACCACACTGCAATCCTAACCCTCATAGCAGACCCCTACCACACTGCAATCCTAACCCTCATAGCAGACCCCTACCACACTGCAATCCTAACCCTCATAGCAGACCCTTACCGCACTGCAATCCTAACCCGCATAGCAGACCCTTACCACACTGCAATCCTAACCCTCATAGCAGACCTCTACCGCACTGCAGTCCTAACCCTCATAGCAGACCCTTACCACACTGCAATCCTAACCCTCATAGCAGACCCTTACCACACTGCAATCCTAACACTCATAGCAGACCTCTACCACACTGCAATCCTAACCCTCATAGCAGACCCTTACCACACTGCAATCCTAACCCTAACCCTCATAGCAGACCCTTACCACACTGCAATCCTAACCCTCATAGCAGACCCTTACCACACTGCAATCCTAACCCTCATAGCAGACCCCTACCACACTGCAATCCTAACACTCATAGCAGACCTCTACCACACTGCAATCCTAACCCTCATAGCAGACCCCTACCACACTGCAATCCTAACCCTCATAGCAGACCCCTACCACACTGCAATCCTAACCCTCATAGCAGACCCTTACCGCACTGCAATCCTAACCCTCATAGCAGACCCCTACCACACTGCAATCCTAACCCTAACCCTCATAGCAGACCCTTACCGCACTGCAATCCTAACCCTCATAGCAGACCCTTACCACACTGCAATCCTAACCCTCATAGCAGACCCTTACCGCACTGCAATCCTAACCCTCATAGCAGACCCTTACCGCACTGCAATCCTAACCCTCATAGCAGACCCTTACCGCACTGCAATCCTAACCCTCATAGCAGACCCTTACCACACTGCAATCCTAACCCTCATAGCAGACCCTTACCGCACTGCAATCCTAACCCTCATAGCAGACCCTTACCGCACTGCAATCCTAACCCTCATAGCAGACCCTTACCGCACTGCAATCCTAACCCTCATAGCAGACCCCTACCACACTGCAATCCTAACCCTCATAGCAGACCCCTACCACACTGCAATCCTAACCCTCATAGCAGACCCTTACCGCACTGCAATCCTAACCCGCATAGCAGACCCTTACCGCACTGCAATCCTAACCCTCGTAGCAGACCCTTACCACACTGCAATCCTAACCCTCATAGCAGACCCTTACCACACTGCAATCCTAACCCTCATAGCAGACCCCTACCACACTGCAATCCTAACCCTCATAGCAGACCCCTACCACACTGCAATCCTAACCCGCATAGCAGACCCTTACCACACTGCAAACCTAACCCTCGTAGCAGACCCTTACCACACTGCAATCCTAACCCTCATAGCAGACCCTTACCACACTGCAATCCTAACCCTCATAGCAGACCCCTACCACACTGCAATCCTAACCCTCATAGCAGACCCCTATCACACTGCAATCATAACCCTCATAGCAGACCCCTACCACACTGCAATCCTAACCATCATAGCAGACCCCTACCACACTGCAATCCTAACCCTCATAGCAGACCCCTACCACACTGCAATCCTAACCCTCATAGCAGACCCTTACCACACTGCAATCCTAACCCTCATAGCAGACCCTTACCACACTGCAATCCTAACCCTCATAGCAGACCCCTACCACACTGCAGTCCTAACCCTCATAGCAGACCCTTACCACACTGCAATCCTAACCCTCATAGCAGACCCTTACCACACTGCAATCCTAACCCTCATAGCAGACCCTTACCACACTGCAATCCTAACCCTCATAGCAGACCCTTACCACACTGCAATCCTAACCCTCATAGCAGACCCTTACCACACTGCAATCCTAACCCTCATAGCAGACCCCTACCACACTGCAATCCTAACCCTCATAGCAGACCCCTACCACACTGCAATCCTAACCCTCATAGCAGACCCCTACCACACTGCAATCCTAACCCTCATAGCAGACCCTTACCACACTGCAATCCTAACCCTCATAGCAGACCCCTACCACACTGCAATCCTAACCCTCATAGCAGACCCCTACCACACTGCAATCCTAACCCTCATAGCAGACCCCTACCACACTGCAATCCTAACCCTCATAGCAGACCCCTACCACACTGCAATCCTAACCCTCATAGCAGACCCTTACCACACTGCAATCCTAACCCTCATAGCAGACCCCTACCACACTGCAATCCTAACCCTCATAGCAGACCCCTATCACACTGCAATCATAACCCTCATAGCAGACCCCTACCACACTGCAATCCTAACCCTCATAGCAGACCCCTACCACACTGCAATCCTAACCCTCATAGCAGACCCCTACGACACTGCAATCCTAACCCTCATAGCAGACCCCTACCACACTGCAATCCTAACCCTCATAGCAGACCCTTACCACACTGCAATCCTAACCCTCATAGCAGACCCTTACCACACTGCAATCCTAACCCTCATAGCAGACCCCTACCACACTGCAGTCCTAACCCTCATAGCAGACCCTTACCACACTGCAATCCTAACCCTCATAGCAGACCCTTACCACACTGCAATCCTAACCCTCATAGCAGACCCTTACCACACTGCAATCCTAACCCTCATAGCAGACCCTTACCACACTGCAATCCTAACCCTCATAGCAGACCCTTACCACACTGCAATCCTAACCCTCATAGCAGACCCCTACCACACTGCAATCCTAACCCTCATAGCAGACCCCTACCACACTGCAATCCTAACCCTCATAGCAGACCCCTACCACACTGCAATCCTAACCCTCATAGCAGACCCTTACCACACTGCAATCCTAAC
Source organism: Oncorhynchus mykiss (assembly GCF_013265735.2). NCBI lineage: Eukaryota > Metazoa > Chordata > Actinopteri > Salmoniformes > Salmonidae > Oncorhynchus > Oncorhynchus mykiss. The sequence goes on from NC_048589.1 coordinate 39,739,051, forward strand.
CCTCATAGCAGACCCCTACCACACTGCAATCCTAACCCTCATAGCAGACCCCTACCACACTGCAATCCTAACCCTCATAGCAGACCCCTACCACACTGCAATCCTAACCCTCATAGCAGACCCCTACCACACTGCAATCCTAACCCTCATAGCAGACCCTTACCACACTGCAATCCTAACCCTCATAGCAGACCCCTACCACACTGCAATCCTAACCCTCATAGCAGACCCCTACCACACTGCAATCCTAACCCTCATAGCAGACCCCTACCACACTGCAATCCTAACCCTCATAGCAGACCCCTACCACACTGCAATCCTAACCCTCATAGCAGACCCCTACCACACTGCAATCCTAACCCTCATAGCAGACCCTTACCACACTGCAATCCTAACCCTCATAGCAGACCCCTACCACACTGCAATCCTAACCCTCATAGCAGACCCTTACCACACTGCAATCCTAACCCTCATAGCAGACCCCTACCACACTGCAATCCTAACCCTCATAGCAGACCCCTACCACACTGCAATCCTAACCCTCATAGCAGACCTCTACCACACTGCAATCCTAACCCTCATAGCAGACCCCTACCACACTGCAATCCTAACCCTCATAGCAGACCCCTACCACACTGCAATCCTAACCCTCATAGCAGACCTCTACCACACTGCAATCCTAACCCTCATAGCAGACCCCTACCACACTGCAATCCTAACCCTCATAGCAGACCTCTACCACACTGCAATCCTAACCCTCATAGCAGACCCCTACCACACTGCAATCCTAACCCTCATAGCAGACCCCTACCACACTGCAATCCTAACCCTCATAGCAGACCCCTACCACACTGCAATCCTAACCCTCATAGCATAGTTCTGATATAGAACAGAAATGTGTATGTTGAAAATAGGAAAATCAGACAATGCAATTGGCTCTGATGCTGCATGAAATGACAGAGCGAGAGATTTGGATAGACATCCTGTCAGTTTTACAGTGAAATCGGAGGGCACGCAATTCAAATAAATAATCGTAATATTAAACATTTATGAACATATCTTATATCGGTTTAAAAGCTTAAATTCTTGTTAATCTAACTGAATTGTCTGATTTACAATAGGCTTTACAGCGAAAGCATACCATGAGAATGTATGATGACGGCGCCCCACATCAACATATTTTTCAACCCGCACAGGCTTCATAAAATCACAAATAGCGATTAAATAAATCACTTACTTTAAAAATCTTTCCCTGTTTGCAATCCCATGGGTCCCAGCTACAACATGAATGATTGTTTTGATAGATAAAATTCTTCCTTATATCCCAAAAAGTCCATTTAGTTGGCGCTATCGGTTTCAGTAATCCACACTTTCAACATGCAGACAAAGGAATCCAAAGAAATACCGCTAAACTTTGTTCAAACAAGTCAAACTACTATTTAACCCTCAGGTATCCTAAAATGTAATTAAACTGCAATATTTCATGCGGAAAGAAGTGTGTTCAGTAGAAAAGTTAAATTAGTAGGCGCACGTCCGCCTTGTCACTTGTCACGCGAACAAACTGATTTTCCACTGTGACTCTGAACCAAAACTCAAAATTCTTCCTCATTTTGGAAGAAACGAGGCTGAAACCTTGATCAAAGACTGTTGACATCTAGTGGAAGCCATAGTAATTGCAATCTGGGAGCTAGAATTGCGTAGGACTCATAGCAATCCATTATAAGAACCTGGGACTTAAAAAAATAAAAATTTCCGGATGGTTTTTCTTTGGATTTTCGCCTGTTGTGTCTCATACATTATTTGAACATTTCTACAAAATTCTAAGTGTTTTCTATCCAATGCTACCAATTATATGCCTGGGCCTGAGCTACAGGCAGTTTACTTTGGGCCTGAGCTACAGGCAGTTTACTTTGGGCCTGTCGGAGGAAACACCGCGCAACCTTGGTTAGCGCGCACTGCGCCCGGCCCGCCACAGGAGTCGCTGGTGTGCGATGAGACAAGGATATCCCTACCCCTCCCTAACCTGGACGATGCTAGGCCAATTATGCGTCGCCCCACGGACGCGGCCGGTTACGACAGAGCCTGGGCACGAACCCAGAGTCTCTGGTGGCACAACTGGCGCTGCAGTACAGCGCCCTTAACCACTGCGCCACCCGGGAGGCCTGAACTCCCATTTCTTGTCCACTGTATATAGAACCCCCCTTCCTTGTCCACTGTATGTCCACTTTATATAGATCACCCTTCCTTGTCCACTGTATATAGAACCCCCCTTCCTTGTCCACTGTATGTCCACTGTATTAAGAGCCCCCCTTTCTTGTCCACTGTATATAGAATCCCCCCTTCCTTGTCCGCTGTATATATAACCCCCCTTCCTGTTCCACTCTATATAGAACCCACCTTCCTTGACCACTGTATATAGAACCCCCCTTCCTTGTCGACTGTATGTCCAATGTATATAGTACCCTGTTCCATGTCCAATGTATACAGAACCCCCTTTCTTTTTCCACTGTATATAGCACCTCCCATCCATGTCCAATGTTTGTCCACTGTACATAGACCCCCCTTCCTTGTCCACTGTATATAGAACCTTCCCTATCCACTGTATATAGAACCCCCTTCCTTGTCCACTCTATATAGAACATCACTTCATTGTCCACTGTATTTAGAACCCCCCTTCCATGGCCACTGTATATAGAACCCCCCTTCCATGTCCACTGTATGTCCACTGTACATAGACCCCCCTTCAATGTCTACCATATGTCCACTGTATATAGAACCCCGTTCCTTGTCCACTCTATATAGAAACCCCCTATCCTTGTCCACTGTATATAGAACCCCGTTCCTTGTCCACTCTATATAGAACCCACCTTCCTTGTCCACTGTATAAAGAACTTCCATTTCTTGTCAACTGTATTTAGAAGCCCATTCATTGTCCACCGTATGTCCACTGAATATAGAACCCCCATCCATGTCCACTGTATACATAACCTCCCATCCTTGTCCACTGTATATAGAACCCCCCTTCCTTTGCCACTGTATAAAGCATCCCCCATTCTTGTCCACTGTATGTCCACAGTATATAGAACCCCTTTCTTTGTCCACTGTATATAGAACCCCCCTTCCATGTCCACTGTATATTGAACCCCCCTTCCTTGTTCACTGTATATAGAATCCCCCTTCCTTGTTCACTGTATATAGAACCCCCCTTCCTTGTTCACTGTATATAGAACCTCCCCCTTCCTTGTTCACTGTATATAGAACCCCCCTTCCTTGTCCACTGTATATAGAACCCCCCTTCCTTGTTCACTGTATATAGAATCCCCCTTCCTTGTTCACTGTATATAGAACCCCCCTTCCTTGTTCACTGTATATAGAACCTCCCCCCTCCTTGTTCACTGTATATAGAACCCCCCTTCCTTGTCCACTGTATATAGAACCTCCCCCCTCCTTGTTCACTGTATATAGAACCCCCCTTCCTTGTTCACTGTATATAGAACCTCCCCCCTCCTTCTTCACTGTATATATAACCCCCCTTCCTTGTCCACTGTATATAGAACCCCCCTTCCTTGTCCACTGTATATAGAATCCCCCTTCCTTGTCCTCTGTATGTCCACTGTATATATACCCCCCCTTCCTTGTCCACTGTATATCGAACCCCCCTTCCTTGTCCACTGTATACAGAACCCCACTGAGGCCCCACACTCAGGCGGTTCACCAGTTTACAGTAGGTATTCTTCATTGTCAACTGATGCTTCACTGCCATCTTCTCCTACCCCAATAAGTTATTCTCATCAAAAAAGAAAGACGGAGAAACAGAGACAAAGACAACTGGGCTTGGGCGTTTGCTGCTATAGCAGTCTGAGAAAACATTTTGGAGAATGGAGAGAGAGAGAGCGAGAGAGAGAAAAGGGAGAGGGAGAGAGAAAGAGAGTTGTGATGGTCACACACATAAAGAACGCCTTTATTTATATATATTTTGTATATAGAACCCCCCCTTCATTGTCCACTGTATATAGAACCTCCCTTCCTTGTCCACTGTATATAGAACCCCCCTTCCTTTCCTATTGTATTTCTCCTGTATATAAGAACCCCCTTCCTTATCCACTGTATCTAGAACCCCCCATCCTTGTCCACTGTATATAGAACCAATTGCCTTGTCCACTGTATATAGAACCCCCTTCCTTGTCCACTGTATATATAACCACCCTTCCTTGTCCACTGTATATAGAACCACCCATCCTTGTCAACTGTATATTGATCCCCCCTTCCTTATCCACTGTATATAGAACCCCCCTTCCTTGTCCACTGTATATAGAACCGCCCTTCCTTGTCCACTGTATAGAGAACCCCCCTTTCTTGTCCACTGAACATGGGACCCCCTTCCTTTCCCAATGTATATGGAATCCCCCATCCTTGTCCACTGCATGTCCACTGTATATAGAACCCCCTTCCTTATCCATTGTATATAGAACCTCTCTTCCTTGTCCACTGTATATGGACCCCCCCTTCCATGTCCACCTCATATAGAACCCCCTTGCCTTATCCACTGTATATAGAACCCCCCTTCCTTGTATACTGTATATAGAACTCCCTATCCTTATCCAATGTTTGTCCACTGTATATAGGAACCCCTTACTTGTCCACTGTATATAGAACCCCCCTTCCCTGTCTGCTGTATTTCCACCGCATATAGAACTCCATTCCTTGTCCACTGTAAATAAAACTCCCCTTCCTTGTCCACTGTAAATAAAACTCCCCTTCCTTGTCCACTGTAAATAAAACTCCCCTTCCTTGTCCACTGTAAATAAAACTCCCCTTCCTTGTCCACTGTAAATAAAACTCCCCTTCCTTGTCCACTGTAAATAAAACTCCCCTTCCTTGTCCACTGTAAAATGATCCCCCATTCCTTGTCCACTGTAAATAAAACTCCCCTTCCTTGTCCACTGTAAAATGATCCCCCATTCCTTGTCCACTGTAAAATGATCCCCCATTCCTTGTCCACTGTAAAATGATCCCCCATTCCTTGTCCACTGTAAAATGATCCCCCATTCCTTGTCCACTGTAAAATGATCCCCCATTCCTTGTCCACTGTAAAATGATCCCCCCTTCCTTGTCCACTGTATATAGAACCCCCCTTCCTTGTCCACTGTATATAGAACCCCCCTTCCTTGTCCACTGTAAATAAAACTCCCCTTCCGTGTCCACTGTATATAGAACCCCCCCATCCTTGTGCACTGTATGTCCACTGTATATAGATCCCCCTTCCTTATCCACCGTATGTAGAACCCCCCTTCCATGTCCACTATATATAGAACCCCCCATCCTTGTGCACTGTATGTCCACTGTATATAGATCCCCCTTCCTTATCCACCGTATGTAGAACCCCCCTTCCATGTCCACTATATATAGAACCCCCCTTCCTTGTCCACTATCCACTGTATATAGAACCCCCCTTCCTTGTTCACTGTATACGGATCCCCCCTTCCTTGTCCACTATCCATTGTATATAGAACCCCCTTCCTTCTCCACTATCCACTGTATATAGAACCCCCCTTCCTTGTTCACTGTATATAGAACCCCCCTTCCTTCTCCACTATCCACTGTATATAGAACCCCCCTTCCTTCTCCACTATCCACTGTATATAGAACCTCCCTTCCTTGCCCACTGTATACAGATCCCCCCTTCCTTGTCCACTGTACATAGAACCCCCTTCTTGGTCAAATCAAATCAAATGTATTTATATAGCCCTTCTTACATCAGCTGATATCTCAAAGTGCTGTACAGAAATCCAGCCTAAAACCCCAAACAGCAAGCAATGCAGGTGTAGAAGCACGTTGGCTAGGAAAACCTAGAGAGGAACCAGGCTATGAGGGGTGGCCAGTCCTCTTCTGGCTGTGTTGGGTGGAGATTTTAACAGAACATGGCCAAGATGTTCAAATTTTCATAAATGACCAGCATGGTCAAATAATAATAATCACAGTGGTTGTCGAGGGTGCAACAGGTCAGCACCTCAGGAGTAAATGTCAGTTGGCTTTTCATAGCCGATCATTGAGAGTATCTCTACCGCCTCTGCTGTCTCTATAGAGTTGAAAACAGCAGGTCGGGGACAGGTAGCACGTCCGGTGAACAGGTCAGGGTTCCATAGCCACAGGCAGAACAGTTTAAACTGGAGCAGCAGCACGGCCAGGTGAACTGGGGAAAGCAATGAGTCATCATGCCAGGTCGTCCTGAGGCAGGGTCCTAGGTCCCCCGAGAGAGAGAAAGAAAGAAATATTGAAAGAAAGAAAGAGAAAGAGAGAATTAGAGAAACGCCCAATTTTTCAGTTTTTGATTTGTTAAAAAAGTTTGAAATATCCAATAAATGTCGTTCCACTTCATGATTGTGTCCCACTTGTTGTTGATTCTTCACAAAAAAATACAGTTTTATATCTTTATGTTTGAAGCCTGAAATGTGGCAAAAGGTTGCAAAGTTCAAGGGGGCCGAATACTTTCGCAAGGCTCTGTAACCCCACCCACTTTGCCGAAGCACAGCCCCCACACCACTAGAGGGATGTCTTCAAACACCAACTTACCATCCTGAGACAAGGCCGAGTATAGCCCACAAAGATCTCTGCCATGGCACAACCCTATTTCCACTGTATATAGGACCCTCCTTCCATGTCGACTGTATACAGAACCTCACTGAGGCCCCACACTCAGCAGGTATGCTTCATTGTCAGCTGATGCTTCACTGCCGTCTTCGCCGACCCCAATAAATAATTCTCAGCAACAAAGAAAGAGAGAGAAATGGAGAGGCAAAGAAAACTGGGCTTGGGAGTTTGCTGCTATAACAGTCTGAGAAAAGATTTTGGAGCATAGAGAGAGAGAGAGAGAGAGAGAGAGAGAGAGAGGGGGAGAGGGGGAGAGCGAGAGAGAGAAAGAGTGAGACAGAGAGAGAGAGAGAGAGGGAGAGAGAGAGAGAGAGAGAGCGAGAGAAAGAGAAAGAGCGAGAGAGAGAGAGAGAGAGAGAGAGAGAGAGAGAGAGAGAGAGAGAGAGAGAGAGAGAGAGAGAATCCAGATCTCAGGGAATTAGACCAAAGCGCTCAATTGGTACAAATGGTATAGAGCAATAATAAAATATAGAGTACTGCACACACTACAATTACCTAGGTTTAAAAATAAGCTCAACTGGACACCTTAATGAGGCAGTGAATGAACTGAGAGAGAAAGCACGCAGGGCATTCTACGCCATTAAAAAACAAATTCAAATTGAAATACCTATTAAAAACTAATTGAATATGTCATTGAACCAATTGCACTTTATGGCAGCTAGGTGTGGGGTCCACTTGCAAAACAAGATTTAATCAAATGAGACAAACACCCCATTGAAACCCTGCATGCAGAGTTCTGTAAGATTCTCCTACATGTCCAGAGGAAAACTACAAACAATGCATGCAGGGCAGAATTAGGCCAATATCCACTAATAATAAAAACTCAAAAAATAGCAATTCAGTTTTGGAAACATCTAAAATACAGTGACGCCCTCTCATATCATTACCAAGCCCTGCAATGCCAAGAGCTGAGCAAAGAAAAGAGTCCCCTCATCCAGCTGGTCCTGGACCTGACCAGGACCAGTGTCTGACAGACCAATCAACCTGCACATGTACTCTACTGTATGCTTATTGTTATTGTTGAATGTATGGTTATTTTGACACTTGGTTATTGTTGTTACTGTTGTCCCGTTGACAATTTTGAGAGAGAGAGAGAGAGAGACATATACATATATAGAGAGAGATTATATATATATATATATATATATATATATATATATATATATATATATATATATATATATATATATATATATATATATATAGAGAGAGAGAGAGAGAGAGATATATATATATATATATATATATATATATATATATATATATATAGAGAGAGAGAGAGAGAGATATAGAGAGAAATAGATATAGAGAGATGTATATATAGAGAGAGAGAGATATATATATATAGAGAGAGAGATATAGAGAGAGCGAGATGTTGTGATGGTCACACCCATAGGACGCCTTTATTAAATCCCTCAGTGTGAGCTGTCAGTCACATAGTATCTCCCTCATATATATGCACACATACCAGTAGAGTAGCCAGAACATTTTTGGTGGGTGGGGTGGAAACAGCTAACTTCCTGCAATTGTACGCATTTTTCCATGGTACAAAGAGAAAAATGTCCAGTTTTATAGATAATCTTATGCTATTCTACACATTCTGCCATGGTGCAAAGAGAAACATGTCCAGTTTTATAGATAATCTTATGCTATTCTACACATTCTGCCATGGTGCAAAGAGAAACATGTCCAGTTTTATAGATAATCTTATGCTATTCTACACATTCTGCCATGGTGCAAAGAGAAACATGTCCAGTTTTATAGATAATCTTATGCTATTCTACACATTCTGCCATGGTGCAAAGAGAAACATGTCCAGTTTTATAGATAATCTTATGCTATTCTACACATTCTGCCATGGTGCAAAGAGAAACATGTCCAGTTTTATAGATAATCTTATGCTATTCTACACATTCTGCCATGGTGCAAAGAGAAACATGTCCAGTTTTATAGATAATCTTATGCTATTCTACACATTCTGCCATGGTGCAAAGAGAAACATGTCCAGTTTTATAGATAATCTTATGCTATTCTACACATTCTGCCATGGTGCAAAGAGAAACATGTCCAGTTTTATAGATAATCTTATGCTATTCTACACATTCTGCCATGGTGCAAAGAGAAACATGTCCAGTTTTATAGATAATCTTATGCTATTCTACACATTCTGCCATGGTGCAAAGAGAAACATGTCCAGTTTTATAGATAATCTTATGCTATTCTACACATTCTGCCATGGTGCAAAGAGAAACATGTCCAGTTTTATAGATAATCTTATGCTATTCTACACATTCTGCCATGGTGCAAAGAGAAACATGTCCAGTTTTATAGATAATCTTATGCTACTCAACACATTTTGCCATGAGGCTGAGAGAGCATGTTTCATTCTTATAGCTAATTAAAGCTAAAATATAGTTGTGTTGATTGTGATAAAGGCATTGGATTATCAGCTGTCTTGTTGGCTAAATGAATAAATGAAGTAAGCAGTGGTGGACATAGCCCTAGAACCACAGTGCAATATGCCTCAATGTGGTCATATTAATGGCTAATTGGGGGTGTGGCTTTCATTTAGTTATTTTTGGCCACCCATCCCATGAGAGTGAATGTCATTCCAGTTAATCTAAATATCATTCCAGTGCACTCCTTAAAATGAATTATATCCAATAAATGGAGGGATTGATACCTCCTATAAAGGGGAGGGATGATAACTCATATAAAGGGGGGGGGGTGGATACCTCATATATAGAGGTGGGATGGACACCTCCTATAAAGAGGAGGGATGATACCTCATATAAAGAGGAGGGATGGACACCTCCTATAAAGAGGAGGGATGATACCTCCTATAAAGGGGAGGGATGATACCTCATATAAAGGGGGGGGGGGGGGATGGATACCTCATATAAAGGGGGGGGGGGTGGATACCTCCTATAAAGGGGAGGGATGGATACCTCCTATAAAGAGGAGGGATGGACACCTCCTATAAATAGGAGGGATGATACCTCCTATAAAGGGGAGGGATGATACCTCATATAAAGGGGAGGGATGGACACCTCATATAAAGGGGAGGGATGGATACCTCCTATAAAGAGGAGGGATGGATACCTCCTATAAAGAGGAGGGATGGATACCTCCTATAAAGAGGAGGGATGGATACCTCCTATAAAGGGGAGGGATGGATACCTCCTATAAAGGGGAGGGATGGATACCTCCTATAAAGGGGATCTGTATGTGTATGTGGATGAGAGACTGCATGTGTCTGTGTTGCTTGAGTCTGTTAATATTACTGGCTGAGGAATGGAATGGAGATGACCCTGTGAAACATTACCCTTTTCATATTCCGTTCAGTGGTAACTTCAAGTATGGATGCATTTACACTAAGTACTGAATCACTGCTTCAAACACATACAGCGCAGACATGCATTCCCCGTCTGCCCCTGCCTCCCTGTTGTGTCTCATCCCTGCTTATCTGAACACACAGGGCCAGACCAGGTCTCTAAACACAAGGCCAGAACAGGTCTCTAATCACAAGGCCAGACCAGGTCTCTAAACACAGGGCCAGACCAGGTCTCTAAACACAGGGCCACACCAGGTCTCTAAACACAGGGCCAGACCAGGTCTCTAAACACAGGGCCAGACCAGGTCTCTAAACACAGGGTCATGCTAGGTCTCTAAACACAGGGCCATGCTAGGTCTCTAAACACAGGGCCATGCTAGGTCTCTAAACACAGGGCCAGACCAGGTCTCTAATCACAAGGCCAGACCAGGTCTTTAAACACAGGGCCAGACCAGGTCTCTAAACACAGGGCCAGACCAGGTCTCTAAACACAGGGCCAGACCAGGTCTCTAAACACAGGGCCAGACCAGGTCTCTAAACACAGGGTCATGCTAGGTCTCTAAACACAGGGCCATGCTAGGTCTCTAAACACAGGGCCATGCTAGGTCTCTAAACACAAGGCCATGCTAGGTCTCTAAACACAGGGCCAGACCAGGTCTCTAATCACAAGGCCAGACCAGGTCTCTAAACACAGGGCCAGACCAGGTCTCTAAACACAGGGCCAGACCAGGTCTCTAAACATAGGGCCATGCTAGGTCTCTAAACACAGGGCCAGAACAGGTATCTAAACACAGGGCCATGCTAGGTCTCTAAACACAGGGCCAGACCAGGTCTCTAAACACAGGGCCATGCTAGGTCTCTAAACACAGGGCCAGAACAGGTCTCTAAACACAAGGCCAGACCAGGTCTCTAAACACAGGGCCAGACCAGGTCTCTAAACACAGGGCCAGACCAGGTCTCTAAACATAGGGCCATGCTAGGTCTCTAAACACAGGGCCATGCTAGGTCTCTAAACACAGGGCCATGCTAGGTCTCTAAACACAGGGCCATGCTAGGTCTCTAAACACAGGACCATGCTAGATATCTAAACACAGGGCCATGCTAGGTCTCTAAACACAGGGCCATGCTAGGTCTCTAAACACAGGGCCAGAACAGGTCTCTAAACACAGGGCCAGAACAGGTCTCTAAACACAGGGCCAGAACAGGTCTCTAAACACAGGGCCAGAACAGGTCTCTAAACAAAGGGCCAGAACAGGTCTCTAAACACAGGGCCATGCTAGGTCTCTAAACACAGGGCCATGCTAGGTCTCTAAACACAGGGCCATGCTAGGTCTCTAAACACAGGGCCAGAACAGGTCTCTAAACACAGGGCCAGAACAAGTCTCTAAACACAGGGCCATGGCAGGTCTCTAAACACAGGGCCATGCCAGGACTCTAAACACAGGGCCATGCTAGGTCTCTAAACACAGGGCCATGCTAGGTCTCTAAACACAGGGCCATGCTAGGTCTCTAAACACAGGGCCATGCTAGGTCTCTAAACACAGGGCCATGCCAGGTCTCTAAACACAGGGCCATGCCAGGTCTCTAAACACAGGGCCATGCCAGATCTCTAAACACAGGGCCATGCCAGGTTTTTAAACACAGGACCATGCCAGGTCTCTAAACACAGGGCCATGCTAGGTCTCTAAACACAGGGCCAGAACAGGTCTCTAAACACAAGGCCATGCTAGGTCTCTAAACACAGGGCCAGAACAGGTCTCTAAACACAGGGCCAGAACAGGTCTCTAAACACAGGGCCAGAACAGGTCTCTAAACACAGGGCCAGAACAGGTCTCTAAACACAGGGCCAGAACAGGTCTCTAAACACAGGGCCATGCTAGGTCTCTAAACACAGGGCCATGCTAGGTCTCTAAACACAGGGCCAGAACAGGTCTCTAAACACAGGGCCAGAACAGGTCTCTAAACACAGGGCCATGCTAGGTCTCTAAACACTGGGCCAGAACAGGTCTCTAAACACTGGGCCAGAACAGGTCTCTAAACACAGGGCCAGAACAGGTCTCTAAACACAGGGGCAGGCCAGGTCTACATTTATAGAGGGATAAACGACTGAAGGAGTGTGAGTCGCTGGCCGCATCTCTCTGAAGACCTTGTCAAGGCAGAAATTCTGAGGAAAGAGCCTGACAGATTGGTTGGGTGGTGGACTGTGTGTGTGTGCGTGTGTGCCTGTGTTTGCCTGTGTGTGTGTGTGCCTGTGTGTGTGTGCTTGTGTGTGTGTGCTTTTGTGTGTGTGTGTGTGTGCTTGTGTGTGTGTGTGAGCGTGTGAGTGTGCTTGTGTGTGTGTGTGTGCGTGCGCGTGTGTGAGTGTGCTTGTGTGAGTGTGCTTGTGTGTGTGTGTGTGTGCTTGCTTGCTTGTGTGTGTGTGCGTGTGCGAGTGTGAGTGTGCTTGTGTGAGTGTGCTTGTGTGTGTGTGTGTGTGTGTGTGTGTGTGTGTGTGTCAGAGAGCATGCAAGCTACATATTTGGGGCTATGTAGCAGTCAGGGACACTTGAGAGCTTGTCTGGTGATGTAAGTGACCTGTCTCCGATGAGAAGGTTAGCCAGCGGCCAGGCAGACACGGTCAAGGGTTTGTTACTGGACATTTATATTCAGTGTGTCAGTATCATCAGAGTTATATGGAGTCTGTGGTCTGTTTCCATTAGACGGACTCATTCAGGAAGATACAGAAACACTTCCAAATCAACTAGAGGTGAAGTTACTGAACTCTGAAACGCCTGACGTTGAACTCCATGGTGAACAAGTTGGCCAGGCTCCCAGATTATTGTGACCTTTTAGGAACTAACCACAGACTCTAGAGGATGATGAAGACATCTGACTTAGCGGAGGCCCGGTGGTCCCTTTAAATCAGAGGCCGGGCTCATTGCGATGGCTGGAGTGGAATGAATGGAACCTTTGGACGGTGTCATAATGGAGAGTTTGAGACCTTCCTCTTCTATTCATTCCATTTGCGCCATCCTTCCTCCACTGACATTTACTGCAACTGACAGGGTGCTTTTGACATATGACATTGTAAACCTTTAACCATTCAAATAAAAATATCCACCCGAAGCCATATGTCTGCTCCACCTGATTGCCCTATAGCCAGGTGAGGCTCTAGCCCTTTTAAGTGACACCTGACTGGCCCCTGTTAAACCATCAATGTCAGTCGTTAGCTCCATTCCTTAATTAACCCTTTGAATGTTTGTTCTTTCTGAATTGAGGAAATTATTTTTTTTTTTAGACAGTTATATTCTCAGACAGTGTTTTGTTGAAGAATTCCGTGGGACGAAAGGAATTAGAAGTCCTAATATTGATGTCGTCAATCTGATTGTTCAGCAACTGGAGGACATATGGCAACTGAAATACCAGCTTGAAAAAGTTACACATAGCCCTGTGTGGAATGTGTTGAGTGAGGGGCATTGTGGTTAGTAGATGTGCATAGTGTGGTTCCCCCAGGGCAGGTGCTGAGGCCAGGTGAGGAGACCAAACAGGACTATAAATAGCTCACTGTGTGGACCCCCCAGGGCAGGTGCTGAGGACAGGTGAGGGGGGGGTCTATACAGGACTATAAATAGCTCAATCACAACATGCCAAGAAACTCGGTCATAGAGATATTTCAGTTTCCAGTCATTCTCAAATGGCTTTGAAAGTAATGAAACATTAGAGCAAAGATAACACACTACATATTTTCAATCTGTACTAAATAATCCCTGCATACTCCAAAATGATCCTAGAATGAAACATGAGGTTAACGGGTTGCACTTTAATAACAACAGGCTCTGTACAACGTTGTTCCCATAATAGTGCCCGTTTGTGCTTCGTTCGTGTGTCCTTTTCAGGTTAGTCATTCTACTTTGATTAGGTGTATTTATTAAAACTTGTCTGAATGTAAATAGTGACCTCATTACTCTTCCGTCTCATTTTTATCAAGAAAGTATTAAAAAAAAGAAGAAAACCGTTTTGTTTATAAACCGTATGGGTTCGGTTTCCTAGACGCAGATTAAACCATATCCTGGACAATAAACAAGCTCAACGGGAAAAATCTATTGCAATTATTTTCCCAGCTGTGTTCTATTTATGTTATATCTACCATGGTAACTGCTGCTCACTACTATGGTAACTGCTGCTCACTACTATGGTAACTGCTGCTCACTACTATGGTAACTGCTGCTCACTACTATGGTAACTGCTGCTCACTACCATGGTAACTGCTGCTCACTACTATGGTCACTGCTGCTCACTACTATGTTCACTGCTGCTCACTACTATGGTCACTGCTGCTCACTACTATGGTAACTGCTGCTCACTACTATGGTCACTGCTGCTCACTACTATGGTCACTGCTGCTCACTACTATGGTCACTGCTGCTCACTACTATGGTCACTGCTGCTCACTACCATGGTAACTGCTGCTCACTACCATGGTAACTGCTGCTCACTACTATGGTAACTGCTGCTCACTACTATGGTAACTGCTGCTCACTACCATGGTAACTGCTGCTCACTGCTATGGTAACTGCTGCTCACTACTATGGTCACTGCTGCTCACTACTATGGTAACTGCTGCTCACTACTATGGTCACTGCTGCTCACTACTATTGTCACTGCTGCTCACTACTATGGTCACTGCTGCTCACTACTATGGTAACTGCTGCTCACTACTATGGTCACTGCTGCTCACTACCATGGTAACTGCTGCTCACTACTATGGTCACTGCTGCTCACTACTATGGTCACTGCTGCTCACTACTATGGTCACTGCTGCTCACTACCATGGTAACTGCTGCTCACTACCATGGTAACTGCTGCTCACTACTATGGTAACTGCTGCTCACTACTATGGTAACTGCTGCTCACTACCATGGTAACTGCTGCTCACTGCTATGGTAACTGCTGCTCACTACTATGGTCACTGCTGCTCACTACTATGGTAACTGCTGCTCACTACTATGGTCACTGCTGCTCACTACTATGGTCACTGCTGCTGACTACTATGGTCACTGCTGCTCACTACTATGGTCACTGCTGCTCACTACTATGGTAACTGCTGCTCACTACTATGGTAACTGCTGCTCACTACTATGGTAACTGCTGCTCACTACCATGGTAACTGCTGCTCACTGCTATGGTAACTGCTGCTCACTACTATGGTAACTGCTGCTCACTACTATGGTAACTGCTGCTCACTACCATGGTAACTGCTGCTCACTACTATGGTCACTGCTGCTCACTACTATGGTCACTGCTGCTCACTACCATGGTAACTGCTGCTCACTACCATGGTAACTGCTGCTCACTACTATGGTAACTGCTGCTCACTACCATGGTAACTACTGCTCAATACCATGGTAACTGCTGCTCACTACCATGGTAACTGCTGCTCACTCCCATGGTAACTGCTGCTCACTACTATGGTAACTGCTGCTCACTACCATGGTAACTACTGCTCAATACCATGGTAACTGCTGCTCACTACCATGGTAACTGCTGCTCACTCCCATGGTAACTGCTGCTCACTACTGTAACGATGTACGCTGAGAGAAGCAAGTTCATTTCATTCATTCATACATTTATTAAATAAACGAACATGAAAAAGAAACACGAAGAGCACACCAACATGAAGCAGAAACAATGACGACTGGGGAAGAAACCAAAGGGAGGGACATATATAAATATATATATATATATATATAGGGAAGGAACCAAAGTGAGGGACATATATAACTATATATATCTATATGTATATATAGGGAAGAAACCAAAGGGAGGGAAATATATAAATATATATATATATATATATAGGGCAGGAACCAAAGTGAGGGACATATATAAATATATATATATATATATATATATAGGGAAGGAACCAAAGGGAGGGACATATAAAGTGCAGGTAATCAAGGACGTGATGGAGTCCAGGTGAGTGTCATAATGAGCGTAACGCTGGTGACAGGTGTGTGCAATAACGAGCAGCCTGGTGACCTAGAGGCCTGAGAGGGAGCACACGTGACAACTACCATGGTATCTACTGCTCACTACCATGGTAACTAAGGCTCACTGCCATGGTAGATGCTGCTCGGTACCATGGTAACTGCTGCTCACTACCATGGTAACTACTGCTCACTACCATGGTAGATGCTGCTCGCTACCATGGTAACTACTGCTCACTACCGTGATAACTACTGCTCACTACCATGGTAACTACTGCTCACTACCATGGTAGATGCTGCTCGCTACCATGGTAACTACTGCTCACTACCATGGTAGATGCTGCTCGCTACCATGGTAACTGCTACTCACTTATCCTTGTTCTTTTATCTGCTAGAGGAGAGCCTTGTAATGTGTTATAAATCATCCCTGGAGGGGAGCCTTGTAATTTGTTATAAATCATCCCTGGAGGGGAGCCTTGTAATGTGTTATAAATCATCCCTAGAGGGGAGCCTTGTAATGTGTTATAAATCATCCCTGGAGGAGAGCCTTGTAATGTGTTATAAATCATCCCTGGAGGGGAGCCTTGTAATGTGTTATAAATCATCCCTGGAGGGGAGCCTTGTAATGTGTCATAAATCATCCCTGGAGGGGAGCCTTGTAATGTGTTATAAATCATCCATGGAGGAGAGCCTTGTAATGTGTTATAAATCATCCCTGGAGGGGAGCCGGAGGAAAACAACAGAACACACCTACACAAACATGGAGAAGAGACCCAACCTATATCCTAATGCCTACACCCCTTACCCCTTGGCTCTGACACCAACCCACCGAAACAGAGAGAGAGAGAGATTAGAGAGAGAGAGAGAGAGAGAGAGAGAGAGAGAGAAAGAGAGAGAGAGAGAGAGATTAGAGAGAGAGAGAGAGAGAGAGAGAGAGAGAGAGATTAGAGAGAGAGTGAGAGAGAGAGAGAGATTAGAGAGACAGAGAGAGAGATTAGAGAGAGAGAGAGAGAGAGTGAGAGAGAGAGTGAGAGAAAGAGAGAGAGATGAGAGAGAGAGAGAGCGAGAGAGAGAGATTAGAGAGAGTGAGAGAGGGAGAGAGAGAGAGATTAGGAGAGAGAGAGAGATTAGAGAGAGAGATTAGAGAGAGAGAGAGAGAGAGAGATAGAGATAGAGAGTGAGAGAAAGAGAGAGAGATTAGAGAGAGAAGTGATCCACCTTGTAATTTTTCCACCCTGTGGTTTCACAGATTCTTTCCTTCGCTGCTCACATCTGCAGTTTATCAGCAGGACGCACTCGTCCCTTCTCCCTTTCTCCTCCCCCTTCACCCTCTCTTTCTCTTTCTCTCCTTCCCCTCCCCCTTCACCCTCTCTTTCTCTCCTTCCCCTCCCCCGTCACCCTCTTTCTCTCCTACCCCTCCCCCTTCACCCTCTTTCTCTCCTTCCCCTCCCCCTTCACCCTCTCTTTCTCTCCTTCTCCTCCCCCTTCACCCTCTTTCTCTCCTTCCCCTCCCCCTTCACCCTCTCTTTCTCTCCTTCTCCTCCCCCTTCACCCTCTCTTTCTCTCCTTCTCCTCCCCCTTCACCCTCTCTTTCTCTCCTTCCCCTCCCCCTTCACCCTCTCTTTCTCTCCTTTCTCCCCCATCCTTCACCCTCTCTTTCTCTCCTTCCCCTCCCCCTTCACCCCCTCTTTCTCTCCTTCTCCTCCTCCTTCACCCTCTCTTTCTCTCCTTCTCCTCCCCCTTCACCCTCTCTTTCTCTCCTTCCCCTCCCCCTTCACCCTCTCTTTCTCTCCTTTATCCCCCATCCTTCACCCTCTCTTTCTATCCTTCTCCTCCCTCCTTCACCCTCTCTTTCTCTCCTTCCCCTCCCCATTCACCCCCTCTTTCTCTCCTTCTCCTCCCCCCTTCACCCTCTCTTTCTCTCCTTCTCCTCCCCCTTCACCCTCTCATTCTCTCCTCCCCCTCCCCCTTCACCCTCTCTTTCTCTCCTTCCCCTCCCCCTTCACCCTCTCTTTCTCTCCTTTCTCCCCCATCCTTCACCCTCTCTTTCTCTCCTTCCCCTCCCCCTTCACCCCCTCTTTCTCTCCTTCTCCTCCCCCCTTCACCCTCTCTTTCTCTCCTTCTCCTCCCCCTTCACCCTCTCTTTCTCTCCTCCCCCTCCCCCTTCACCCTCTCTTTCTCTCCTTCCCCTCCCCCTTCACCCTCTCTTTCTCTCCTTTCTCCCCCATCCTTCACCCTCTCTTTCTCTCCTTCCCCTCCCCCTTCACCCCCTCTTTCTCTCCTTCTCCTCCCCCTTCACCCTCTCTTTCTCTCCTTCTCCTCCCCCTTCACCCTCTCTTTCTCTCCTTCCCCTCCCCCTTCACCCTCTCTTTCTCTCCTTTCTCCCCAATCCTTCACCCTCTCTTTCTATCCTTCTCCTCCCTCCTTCACCCTCTCTTTCTCTCCTTCCCCTCCCCCTTCACCCCCTCTTTCTCTCCTTCTCCTCCCCCCTTCACCCTCTCTTTCTCTCCTTCTCCTCCCCCTTCACCCTCTCATTCTCTCCTCCCCCTCCCCCTTCACCCTCTCTGTCTCTCCTTCTCCTCCCTCCTTCACCCTCTCTTTCTCTCCTTCTCCTCCCTCCTTCACCCTCTCTTTCTCTCCTTCCCCACCCCCTCCCCCTTCACCCTCTCTCCTTCCCCTCCCCCTTCACTCTCTCCTTCCCCTCCCCCTTCACCCTCTCCTTCTCTCCTTCCACTCCCCCTTCACCCTCTCCTTCCACTCCCTCCTTCACCCTCTCTTTCTATCCTTCCCCTTCCCCTCCCCCTTCACACTCTCTCCTTCCCCTCCCCCTTCACCCTCTCTTTCTCTCCTTCCCCTCCCCCTTCACCCTCTCCTTCCACTCCCTCCTTCACCCTCTCTTTCTATCCTTCCCCTTCCCCTCCCCCTTCACACTCTCTCCTTCCCCTCCCCCTTCACCCTCTCTTTCTCTCCTTCCCCTCCCCCTTCACCCTCTCTCTTTCTCTCCTTTCTCCTCTTTAGTTCACCATCTCTCTTTATTTTTACTGTGATACTTACACCTCAATGAATGTTAGAGGTGTAGTCATAACATGGGGTTGGGTGGCGGGTGGAGGTGTTTTGGTGGTCACAGGGCCTGGTGCTCTACGGCTACCCCTCCCATGATCTTGCTTTTCTCCATGTTTCTCTCCCTCTGTCGAAGAGAGAGGTGCATTTCTCCAAAAGTTCTGCTTCACTCAGAGGGATATGCAATTTGTAAAATATTAGTGAACAGAAAAGGGCTACAATGACTGAGGGAAAAAGGTCCACTCTGAGCATCACCTGAGAAGGACAAAATAGATGAATTCAGATCTAGGGTAATGGGATGTCTCTCTGGCTGGGAATCGAACAGACCGGGATTCAAACAAAGGCCATTTGTCTGACGTTGGTGCAGGTCACACTCACAATAAATGCTGCAGCTGTCGAACATCAAACATGAATTACCTTTAAAAGTCTGTTGGTGCATTGTGGTTTGCTTGAAGCCGGGCCTCTATCTTTTATTTACATAATAATTATTACATAATAATAATAATAATAATACAAATCAATATAAAAAATATGAGAATAACTGAACACAACACTGCTCTACTTTTAACTTGTAGCCTGTGACCTCTCTCTCTCTCTCTCTCTCTCTCTCTCTCTCTCTCTCTCTCTCTCTCTCTCTCTCTCTCTCTCTCTCTCTCTCTCTCTCTCTCTCTCTCTCTCTCTCTCTCTCTCTCTCTCTCTCGTAAGGATCTCTGACCTCTGACCCCTGACTAGGTGGTGTCAGGGCAGATTTCCTCCTCTTCGTCTGAAGAGGAGTAAGGATCGGACCAAGATGCGGCGTGGTAAGTGTTCGTCATTTTAATGGAAAAACTGAACACTACAAAGTGACAACCTTGACGCTAATCAAAACACTGTGCTAACAAGCAACGTAACATAGACAATCACCCACAACCCACAATGACAAAACAGGCTACCTAAATATGGTTCCCAATCAGAGACAATGACTAACACCTGTCTCTGATTGAGAACCATATCAGGCCCAAACACAGAAACAGACAAACAAGACATCCAACATAGAATGCCCACTCAGATCACACCCTGACCAAACAAAACATAGAAACATACAAAGCAAACTATGGTCAGGGCGTGACAGTTGGGGTCGTGAGGTCAGGTGAGGGCCTCTATGGGGCGTTAGGGTCCTTGACCCCCCCCTTTTAAACATTCCACAAGGTAAAGGACAGTAAAAGAAAAGAAAACACTTCCTAGAAATGTTTCATTTGAAATGGTTTGGCATTTGATTAGTGATAGAGAACAATACGTTCCTCTCTATGTTCTCTACTCCTCTCTCTGTTTTCTACTCTAGGTCTTTATCTTTAGTTCTCATCAAATCAGTTACCATCAGATCAATTACTATCAGATCAGTTACCATCAGATCAGTTACTATCAGATCAGTTACCATCAGATCAGTTACTATCAGATCAGTTACCATCAGATCAGTTACCATCAGATCAGTTACCATCAGATCAGTTACCATCAGATCAGTTACTATCAGATCAGTTACCATCAGATCAGTTACCATCAGATCAGTTACCATCAGACCAGTTACCATCAGATCAGTTACCATCAGATCAGTTACCATCAGATCAGTTACCATCAGATCAGTTACTATCAGATCAGTTACCATCAGATCAGTTACCATCAGATCAGTTACCATCAGATCAGTTACCATCAGATCAGTTACCATCAGATCAGTTACTATCAGATCAGTTACCATCAGACCAGTTACCATCAGATCAGTTACCATCAGATCAGTTACCATCAGATCAGTTACCATCAGATCAGTTACCATCAGATCAGTTACCATCAGATCAGTTACCATCAGATCAGTTACCATCAGATCAGTTACCATCAGATCAGTTACTATCAGATCAGTTACCATCAGATCAGTTACCATCAGATCAGTTACCATCAGATCAGTTACCATCAGATCAGTTACCATCAGATCAGTTCAAATTAAATAAAATAAACTTTTATTGGTTGTGCACACAGATTTGCAGAAACTATCGCAGGCTCAGCGAAATGCTTGCGTTTCTAGCACCAACAGTACAGTAATCCCCAAGCTAAATGCTTGTGTCTCTATCTCCAACAGTAATACCTAGCTAAATGCTTGTGTCTCTAGCTCCAACAGTAAGACTTAGTTAAATGCTTGTGTTTCTATCTCCAACGGTAATACCTAGCTAAATGCTTGTGTCTCTAGCTCCAACAGTAATACTTAGTTAAATGCTTGTGTTTCTATCTCCAACGGTAATACCTAGCTAAATGCTTGTGTCTCTAGCTCCAACAGTAATACTTAGTTAAATGCTTGTGTTTCTATCTCCAACGGTAATACCTAGCTAAATGATTGTGTTTCTAGCTCCAACAGTAATACTTAGTTAAATGCTTGTGTTTCTATCTCCAACGGTAATACCTAGCTAAATGATTGTGTTTCTAGCTCCAACAGTAATACTTAGTTAAATGCTTGTGTTTCTATCTCCAACGGTAATACCTAGCTAAATGCTTGTGTTTCTAGCTCCAACAGTGCAGTAACACCTAGCTAAATGCTTGTGTTTCTAGCTCCAACAGAAATACCTAGCTAAATGCTTGTGTCTCTATCTCCAACAGTAATACCTAGCTAAATGCTTGTGTCTCTAGCTCCAACAGTAATACCTAGCTAAATGCTTGTGTTTCTATCTCCAACGGTAATACCTAGCTAAATGCTTGTGTCTCTAGCTCCAACAGTAATACCTAGCTAAATGCTTGTGTAAGCGTACATGTTCTTTTAATGGAAGAACGAACACTGAACAAAACTAATACAAAACAACAAAACGAACCATGAAGCTGTATGACTAGTGCAAACAGGCAACTAAACATAGAATAACAACCCACAAAATACCCAAGGAATATGGTCCCCAATCAGAGACAACGATAAACAGCTGCCTCTGATTGAGAACCAATCTAGGCAACCATAGACATATAAACCCCTAGACATACAAAACCCCTAGACATACAAAAAACCCTAGACAATACCTCGTCACACCCTGACCTAACCAAAATAATAAAGAAAACAAATATAACTAAGGCCAGGGCGTGACAAAATGCTTGTGTTTCTACCTCCAACAGTAATACCTAGCTAAATGCTGGTGTTTCTAGCTCCAACAGTGCAGTAATACCAAGCTAAATGCTTATGTTTCTACCTCCAACATCAATACGTAGCTAAATGCTGGTGTTTCCAGCTCCCTGGAGGATATGCAGTGTTCCCCCGATGATACGTTGGGCTGACCGCACCACCCTCTGGAAAGCCCTGTGGTTGAGGATGGTGCAATTGCCATACCCAGCGGTGATATAGCCCAACAGGATGCTCTCCATGGTGCATCTGTAGAAGTTGGTTAGGGTCTTAAGGGGCCAAGCCAAGTTTCTTCAGCCTCCTGAGGTTACAGAGGTATTGTTGCGCATTCTTCACCATGGTGTCCGAGTGAAGGAACCATTTCAGGTTGTCAACGATGTGCACGCCGAGGAACTTGAAGCTTTTGACCCCCTGCACTGCTGTGCCTTGCAGTCCACGATCAGTTCCTTCGTTTTGTTGATGTTGAGGGAGAGGTTATTTACCTTGCACCACTCCGCCAAGGCTCTCACCTCCTCCCTGTAGGCTTCCTAATCGTTGTTGGTATTTCTGTCTACCGCTGCCATGTCGTCAGCAAACTTGATGATTGAATTGGAGATGTGCGTGGCCATGTAATCATGAGTGAAGGGGGCTGAGCACTTACCCCTGTGAGGGCCCCATGTTGAGGATCAGCGTAGTATAGGTGGTGTTGCCTAACCTCACCACTTCATCAGACCATTGATTAGTGAAAGGGGCGGCAGGTTAGCCTAGTGGTTAGAGCGTTGGACTAGTAACCGGAAGGTTGCAAGTTCAAACCCCTGAGCTGACAAGGCTCTGTTGTTCTGATCCCTGAACAGTTAACCAAACCCTAGGCCGCCACTGAAAATAAGAATTTGTTCTTAACTGACTTGCCTAGTTAAATAAAGGTAAAATTAAAAGAGAACAATATGTCTTTATCTTTATTTACCATCAGATCATTTACCATCAAATCAGTTCTCATCAGTTCAGTTCTCATCAAATCTGTTACCATCAGATCAGTTCTCATCAGATCAGTTCTCATCAAATCTGTTACCATCAGATCAGTTCTCATCAGATCAGTTCTCATCAGATCAGTTATCATCAAATATGTTACCATCAGATCAGTTATCATCAGATCAGTTATCATCAGATCTGTTACCATCAGATCAGTTATCATCAAATCTGTTACCGTCAGATCATTGCGGTTATGTTTTGCTGACTGTAATATGTGACTAGCATTGTGTACCCCACTCTGTATATGACCTAGGGCCCAACCCAGTATATATGACCTAGGGCTCAACCCAGTGTATATGACCTAGGGCTCAACCCACTCTGTATATGACCTAGGGCCCAACCCAGTGTATTTGACCAAGGGCCCAACCCAGTGTATTTGACCTAGGGCTCAACCCACTCTGTATATGACCTAGGGCTCAACCCAGTGTATATGACCTAGGGCCCAACCCACTCTGTATATGACCTAGGGCTCAACCCACTCTGTATATGACCAAGGGCCCAACCCAGTATATATGACCTAGGGCTCAACCCAGTGTATATGACCTAGGGCTCAACCCACTCTGTATATGACCTAGGGCCCAACCCAGTGTATTTGACCAAGGGCCCAACCCAGTGTATTTGACCAAGGGCCCAACCCAGTGTATAAGACCTAGGGCCCAACCCACTCTGTATATGACCTAGGGCCCAATCTACTCTGTATATGACCTAGGGCCCAACCCAGTATATATGACCTAGGGCCCAACCCAGTATATATGACCTAGGGCCCAACCCAGTATATTACCTAGGGCTCAACCCAGTATATATGACCTAGGGCCCAACCCAGTATATATGACCTAGGGCTCAACCCAGTGTATATGACCTAGGGCCCAACCCAGTGTATTTGACCAAGGGCCCAACCCAGTGTATTTGACCAAGGGCCCAACCCAGTGTATATGACCTAGGGCCCAACCCACTCTGTATATGACCTAGGGCTCAACCCAGTGTATATGACCTAGGGCCCAATCCACTCTGTATATGACCTAGGGCCCAACCCAGTATATATGACCTAGGGCCCAACCCAGTATATATGACCTAGGGCCCAACCCAGTATATGACCTAGGGCTCAACCCAGTATATATGACCTAGGGCCCAACCCAGTATATATGACCAAGGGCTCAACCCAGTGTATATGCCCAAGGGCCCAACCCAGTGTATATGACCAAGGGCCCAACCCAGTGTACATGACCAAGGGCCCAACCCAGTGTATATGACCAAGGGCCCAACCCAGTGTATATGACCAAGGGCCCAACCCAGTGTATATGACCAAGGGCCCAACCCAGTGGAATGTGAGATGGAGAGAAGTGACACACGTTTAACCGTGTAGCCAGTGTTTAAGAGCCAGATTATAAAACGGTTATTCTTCATTACGATTTGTGGGTGGTCTCAGCTCGCGTTTCCGTTCATAACAACTCAACAACAACTAAAACAGAGGGAGGGGGAAATTATGCTGCACAGGAGAGAAGCCTCATGTGTACTAAAATTACCACAGCCCTTTGGCTTTCCCTTTACACACAACCACACACACACACACACACACACACACACACACACACACACACACACACGCACATGCATAAACACTATCGTCAGCTCTGAAGTAAGAGGCCAGGGACAGTGTTCCAGGGAGGGACAGTGTTCCAGGGAGGGACAGTGTTCCAGGGAGCGACAGTGTTCCAGGGAGCGACAGTGTTCCAGGGAGCGACAGTGTTCCAGGGAGGGACAGTGTTCCAGGGAGGGACAGTGTTCCAGGGAGGGACAGTGTTCCAGGGAGGGACAGTATTTCAGGTCCAGTCAGGATTCCAGGGAATGTTTGGCTGCAGCTGCCGGGCGAAGGTCAACTGAGGTCAACGGAGGTCAACTGAGGTCAACGTTATCCCTGGACGTCTGTGTGTGTCCCTGTCCCATCTCTGTAATGGACAACTTGACATATTTGTTTTGGGAATCAGTAATTTGGCACTTCCTTCACTCTTAGCTTTTGATTGAAATCATGTGGGATCATTCCATGAGTATCTTCCTGTTGTTTCCATAGAAATCCAGCCCTAGTGTCACTGCGTGTTGTGTGAGTTAGGTTAGGCTAGATTAGGATAGATTAGATTAGGTTAGTTTAGGTTAGGCTACATTAGGTTAGATTAGGTGAGATTAGGCTAGGTTAGTTTAGTTTAGGCTAGATTAGATTAGGTTCAAATAGGTTAGGTTAGGCTAGTATGCTAGATTAGGTTAGGTTAGGCTAGATTATGTTAGGTTAGATTAGGTACATTTAGGTTAGTCAGTCTTCTTGAACAGCTGCTGAGTCCATAGTGGTACAATATACTGTGAACATGTTTGGTAAGGTTCTAGTGTTCTATTCAGTCACAGGGAGGTTCTAGTGTTCTATTCAGTCACAGGGAGGTTCTAGTGTTCTAGTCAGTCACAGGGAGGTTCTAGTGTTCTAGTCAGTCACAGGGAGGTTCTAGTGTTCTAGTCAGTCACAGGGAGGTTCTAGTGTTCTATTCAGTCAAAGGGAGGTTCTAGTGTTCTATTCAGTCACAGGGAGGTTCTAGTGTTCTATTCAGTCACAGGGAGGTTCTAGTGTTCTATTCAGTCACAGGGAGGTTCTAGTGTTCTATTCAGTCACAGGGAGGTTCTAGTGTTGTAGTCAGTCACAGGGAGGTTGTAGTGTTGTAGTCAGTCACAGGGAGGTTGTAGTGTTCTAGTCAGTCACAGGGAGGATGTAGTGTTCTAGTCAGTCACAGGGAGGATGTAGTGTTCTAGTCAGTCACAGGGAGGTTGTAGTGTTCTAGTCAGTCACAGGGAGGTTGTAGTGTTCTAGTCAGTCACAGGGAGGTTGTAGTGTTCTAGTCAGTCACAGGGAGGTTAATGTGTTCTTCTAGTCAGTCACAGGGAGGTTAATGTGTTCTAGTCAGTCACAGGGAGGTTAATGTGTTCTAGTCAGTCACGGGGAGGATGTAGTGTTCTAGTCAGTCACAGGGATGTTGTAGTGTTCTAGTCAGTCACAGGGATGTTGTAGTGTTCTAGTCAGTCACAGGGAGGTTGTATTGCTCTAGTAAGTCACAGGGAGGATGTAGTGTTCTAGTCAGTCACATTGAGATTAATGTGTTCTTCTAGTCAGTCACAGGGAGGTTAATGTGTTCTAGTCAGTCACAGGGAGGTTAATGTGTTCTAGTCAGTCACAGGGAGGATGTAGTGTTCTAGTCAGTCACAGGGATGTTGTAGTGTTCTAGTCAGTCACAGGGATGTTGTGGTGTTCTAGTCAGTCACAGGGAGGATGTAGTGTTCTAGTCAGTCACAGGGAGGTTGTAGTGTTCTAGTCAGTCACAGGGAGGATAATGTGTTCTAGTCAGTCACAGGGAGGATAATGTGTTCTAGTCAGTCACAGGGAGGTTGTAGTGTTCTAGTCAGTCACTGTGAGAATCTAGTGTTCTAGTCAGTCACATTGAGGTTAATGTGTTCTTCTAGTCAGTCACAGGGAGGTTTTAGTGTTCTAGTCAGTCACAGGGATGTTGTAGTGTTCTAGTCAGTCACAGGGAGGTAAATGTGTTCTAGTCAGTCACAGGGAGGTTGTAGTGTTGTAGTCAGTCACAGGGAGGTTGTAGTGTTCTAGTCAGTCACAGGGAGGATGTAGTGTTCTAGTCAGTCACAGGGAGGTTGTAGTGTTGTAGTCAGTCACAGGGAGGATGTAGTGTTCTATTCAGTCACAGGGAGGTTGTAGTGTTCTAGTCAGTCACAGAGGTTAATGTGTTCTAGTCAGTCACAGGGAGGATGTAGTGTTCTAGTCAGTCACAGGGAGGTTGTAGTGTTGTAGTCAGTCACAGGGAGGTTGTAGTGTTCTAGCCAGTCACAGGGAGGCTATAGTGTTCTAGTCAGTCACAGGGAGGTTGTAGTGTTGTAGTCAGTCACAGGGAGGTTGTAGTGTTGTAGTCAGTCATGGATCTGTGGATGACAACACAGAACAGGTGCTTCATTGTTAGATCACTGGTTTTGGTTCTGCTGGTATGTAGCTTGTTTTTGGTTACACGTTCAGGAATATCTGAAGACTTGCAACTTTTACCTTGATGCTAACTCTGCAAATAGCACTGATTTGAAAAGTCATAGTCAAATCAACCAATAATTGAATAATACTGTTAGCAAAAAAAAAAATCATCATTCATTTCCCATCTGTAGAAACTACGAGAACAAAACGGTTCAGAACGTTGGTGAAACATCACGGGAGGGTTGAAAAAAACATTTGGCAATTAGAAATCAAAAAACTGGATGGTTTTCAGAGATAGATATTAAGGGTTGAGGGGAGCTGAAGGATGGGACCAACAACAAAAAACAAATAAAACCAAAATAAATAAAAAAGATATCTAACGTCAAATATACTGTGTCTGTAAAGAAATATATAGTATGTATAAGCAGGAAGTAGAAGTGTTGTTGTCCATTAGTTTAGTCCAATTAAGGGAGGGGTGGGAGGGTTAAAGGAAGATTATAAAGCAGGAAGTAGAAGTGTTGTTGTCCATTAGTTTAGTCCAATTAGGGGAGGGGTGGGAGGGTTAAAGGAAGATTATAAAGCAGGAAGTAGAAGTGTTGTTGTCCATTAGTTTAGTCCAATTAGGGGAGGGGTGGGAGGGTTAAAGGAAGATTATAAAGCAGGAAGTAGAAGTGTTGTTGTCCATTAGTTTAGTCCAATTAGGGGAGGGGTGGGAGGGTTAAAGGAAGATTATAAAGCAGGAAGTAGAAGTGTTGTTGTCCATTAGTTTAGTCCAATTAGGGGAGGGGTGGGAGGGTTAAAGGAAGATTATAAAGCAGGAAGTAGAAGTGTTGTTGTCCATTAGTTTAGTCCAATTAGGGGAGGGGTGGGAGGGTTAAAGGAAGATTATAAAGCAGGAAGTAGAAGTGTTGTTGTCCATTAGTTTAGTCCAATTAAGGGAGGGGTGGGAGGGTTAAAGGAAGATTATAAAGCAGGAAGTAGAAGTGTTGTTGTCCATTAGTTTAGTCCAATTAGGGGAGGGGTGGGAGGGTTAAAGGAAGATTATAAAGCAGGAAGTAGAAGTGTTGTTGTCCATTAGTTTAGTCCAATTAGGGGAGGGGTGGGAGGGTTAAAGGAAGATTATAAAGCAGGAAGTAGAAGTGTTGTTGTCCATTAGTTTAGTCCAATTAGGGGAGGGGTGGGAGGGTTAAAGGAAGATTATAAAGCAGGAAGTAGAAGTGTTGTTGTCCATTAGTTTAGTCCAATTAGGGGAGGGGTGGGAGGGTTAAAGGAAGATTATGAAGCAGGAAGAACTATTTAAACAAATGAATACATGATGCAGACAATTACATTGATAGAACCCACAAACTATCTGCAAATATTAAAGCTGCTGGTGGTCATGACGATGGCTTTAGTGATGACGATGATGACGATGGTGAACATTTAGAACATTTATAAAATGATGAAAATGAAAGTGCTCTGATGAACTGCATTGAAAACCAGCCAGGAATACTGTGATACTGCACAATGAACTACAGAAATGTATGCTGTGTGTAATGTACTGCTCTAATGTAGTTTTGACCTACTAGACATGTAGGTCACTGCAATCAAAGTTTTTTGCTTAATGTAACCTATGACCTTCCCTGAACCGAACAAGAACACTATTAGTCCTGTCAACCTAAGATGAGTCATCTGGTGTCTGAGGAGGTCATGGCTGAGGAAAGGGGATTTCTGCTGCCTGACCACTTCTCCTAAAGTGGAGGAAGTAGATTTGATAGACTTGAGAATGGTGGGCTTGTTAAAACGCTGACGTGATGTTGAAATCTATTATTTACAAATGTCCTTGGTGATTGTTCCCATGGTACCAAATCAAACAAACACCCTTAACTAGAACCCTGAGACATGCATTGGATTCATGCCGAAACAGAGCTCCCATACGAACCATTTTAGATGGGGAGCATAGTACCTTAGTAAAGGTAGCTGTCACAGGCCATGGCCACTCCATAGTCCCCTGTATAAAACCGTTCAGATGACTTTCACTTGTATCTGTTCCCATGGTAACGAATTGAGTTGGGGTCATGGTGTCCAACTGTGTGGAGAACCACAGGAATACGGTCTAACCGTAAACAACGAATACAAACTCACACGGCCAAGCGAAGGCCTTGGTTATGTAGTATAGAGTACTTAGTAGTAATCTGGTGACCCAACGATCTGGTTATGTTTCCCTGCTCAACAATCAAACTGGTGTCTCCATAGACTTGGCATCCCATCGCACCTTCGTAGAAATAGTTTGAGAATGTGTTTTCCCAAAACTATTAATTTCAGTGTTGGAGAGTGCACACACACACACACACACACACACACACACCAATTACCGCTGGTTGTGGTCGGGTGTGAACTGTGTTTCTGGTGTGAGGCCTGGTTCCAAAATGATGATGTAGTGGATGTATAAAAGAAGGATTGTTCAGATGTGGGCACACCCCTCTGTCCCTCTCTCTCTCTCTCTCTCTGCCGGCCTCCCTCTTTTCCTTCTCCCTGTCTCTCTCGCCATCTCTCTCTCTCTCTCTACCTGCCTCCCTCTTTTCCTTCTCTCTCTGTCTCTGTTTCTCTACATCGCTCTCTCCCTCCGTCTCTCTCTGTCTACATCGCTCTCTCTCTCTCTCCATTTCTCTCTGCCTCGCTCTCTCACTCTCTCTGTCTCTCCATCTCTCTCTCCCTGCCTCCCTCTCTCTCTTTCTGTCTCTCTCCATCTCTCTCGCTCTCCCTCCATTTCTCTAAATACATCTCTCTCTGCCTCTCTCTTTCATCTCTCTCTCTGCCTCTCTCTCTCTCTCTTTCCCCTCCCACTCCTGGCTCTCTGGTGCAGATCTTCAGGGAGTAGGGAAACCCAGATGTCATCAGCCCATGAAAGGGTCTCCTCTCTGGGCAGAGAGAGAGAGAGGAATCAGGGGGTTGGTGGTTGGTGCCTGGTGTTCGTTGGTGGTAGTGGGGATCTGAGGTGGTCACACACATTGTTTTGAGACTTACAAAGTGGGGCAGTGATCGTGCTCCACGTGTGTCTTGTCCCCCCTCGCAGCTGGTGCACGTAAGGGTTGAGGAGAGTGGGTGGGGTGTGGCGGGGGTATTTCCAAAATGGCCTTGGTGAGATTACTAAAGCAACAAACAGCTGAGTGACTGGCAGAAGCCACGTAGGGCTGGTCTCTCACCTTTGATTCTTCATACACAAGACTCAGTCTGTGGTGTGTTTTAGCATTTGTAACTGCTATCAATGTTACAACTTTCTTGTAAATGTATCTCTATATCAATAAGGATAACGCTACATGTGGGTAGCTGTACATCAATTTAAAGTTTAACACAGAACAGAACAGAATAAAAATAAATATGGAAACTAGTTAACATTTAAAGTGCTACCAAATGTTATGTTAATAATAACATCAATCTATAAAATACAATAGAGATGTTTCAAATGTATTGCCCCATCCAGTGTGTTCTGTTAATTTGACATGTTCAGTCATTTAGAAGACTCTCTTATCCCAGAGAGATTTACAGTTAAGTACATTCCTCTTCAGATTGCTAGGTGGGATAACCACATATCACAGTCATAGTAAATACCCCCTTTCCTCCATAAAGCAGCTATCAACAGTCAGAGCTAGTCAGGTGGGAAACAAAGTCAAGTGTGAGTGTTAGTTCACAAAAACACTATTGTTTTAAATGGGGTGGTGGGGGCTGTGGGATTACTTAAGAGGTAGGGTTTCAGATGTTTCGGGAAGATGGGCAGGGACTCTGCTGTTCTAGCTTGAGGGAGAAGCTGGTTCTACCTTTGTGATGCCAGGACAGAGAAGCCCTTTGACTGGGCTGAGCGGGAGCTGCCTTTGCGTAGGGGTGGGAGGGCCAAGAGACCAGAGGTGGCAGAAAGCAGTGCTCGGGTTGGGATGTAGGCTTTGAACATAGCCTTAAGGTAGGGAGGGGCAGTTCCTCTTGCTGATCCGTAGGCAAGCACCATGGTCTTGTAGTGGATGTAAGCGTCGACTGAAAGCCAGTGGAGTGTGTTACGGAGCAGGGTGACATGGGAGAACATGGGAAGGTTGAACACCAGGTGGGCTGCAGGGTTAAGTTGCAGGGGTTTGATGGCTCAAAGTGGGGTATCCCAGACAACAGTGAGTTGCAGTAGTCCAGATGGGAGATGACAAGATGTAGTCTGTAGTCCTGTCGTTGAGCTGTTCTTGTTTGTTAATGTTCTGTATTAGGTCTTGTTTTATGTTCTGTGTGAACCCCAGGAACAGTAGCTACTGCTTTCTCAACAGCAAATGGGGATCCTAATAAATGACCAAAATGTCAAGTGCCTGGATTAGGACAGGTACCACTTCCTGTCTGAGGTAGAGTCGTTCACTACAGATGTTGTATAGCATGAACCTGCAGGAGTGAGTCACTGCTTTGATGTTTGCAGAGCACGACAGAGTGTTGTGCAGGGTCATTGCATTCCGTGAGTGGGACACAGTGGAGTTGTCAACTGTGATGGAGAGGTCTTTGAGTGGGTAAGTCTTCCCCAGGAGGAAAAGCAGCTCCGTTTTGTGACGAGGTTGAGCTTGAGGTTGTGGGCCGACCTCCAAGCTCAGATATCTGCCAGGCAAGCAAAGATGCGTGTCGCCACCTGTGTGTCAGAAGGGGGTAAGAAGCGAAGTAGTTGCATGTAATTCGTACAGCAATGATAGGAGAGACCATGTGAGGATATGACAAACCTTAGAGACTTGGTGTATAGAGAGAAGAGGGTCTAGAACCGAGCCCTGAGGAACACCAGTAGTGAGAGTACGTGATGCAGACACAGATCCTCTCCACGTCACCTGGTAGGAGCGGCCTGCCAGGTAGGATGCAATCCAGGAGTGTGCCAAGCCTGAGACGCACAGCCCCGAGAGGGTGGAGAGGAGGATCTGATGGTTCACCGTGTCAAAGGCAGCCGATAGAAGGATGAGAACAGAGGAGAGAGTCAGCTTTGGCAGAGTGGAGAGCCTCCGTGACACAGAGAAGAGCAGTCTCAGTTGAGGGACACGTCTTGAAGCCTTTTCCTACGATAAGAAAGCAGAACCTACTGGTACCACACAGCAGTGATCACATGGTAGAGCTCTAATGTTTTCCCAAACCTGGTACCGGGCACATTTTGTTTTTTGTACTAGCACTACAGAGCTGATTCGAATCATCAAAGTTTGATGTTATTTGAATCAGCTGTGTCGTGCTAGGGTTAGTGGGACCAAGTTTGGGAAACCCTCCTCTAATGTACTACACAGCACTGATTGCATGGTAGTATGCTAGCAGATACCCATAGACTTCCAGTCATTGCACTAACGCTAGTTAGCATTGGCTGGGGAAACTACTTCTAACTTCCGTCATACTGGACACAGAGACATAAAAAGGGTATCATTGGGTTTATCTGACTCTGGGGAAGTAGATAAAGGGCATCATTGCCAAAATCCCGAAGTATCCCTTTAATATGAACTTTAAAGTACTATACAGCACTGATTGCATGGTAGCATTCACTGTTAATATATGCTTGTGACCTCTCAATCTATGTCTGATTGGACAGAATCCTCCAAAACCCAAACACACATACCCCTCTGCCTAATATTCTAACAACTTCTGTCAGAATGGGGGAAGAGAGGAGGAAGTTTGGATTCCTTTAAATGAATAAGAAATGTATGGCATTCCTATTTGTTTGTTGATTTGGATCCCCATGTGCTTTTGTAGAAGCAGCAGCTTCTACAACTTCCTGGGGTCCACAAAAAAACATAACAAGTAACAAAACACTGTTACAGTACTAGACAAGGACAGTCACAAAATAAAATTATGTACGAACAATACAACTAAAACATAATTCAAACATTACAACTAAAATAATACAAACATTACAACTAAAAAAATGTGTGTTAGAGTATGTCTTTGTGTGCATGTGTTTGTATGTCCCTTCACAGTCCCCGCCATTCCATGAGTCGTTTTTTAGTCAGCTTTTTTAAAGGTAATTTTATTTACCTGAGTAATTGATGTTTGCTTGAGTAATAGGAGATGGAAGGGAATTCCATGCGATCTTGGCTCTGTATAATCCTGTGCATTGCCTTTAATTAGCTTTGTACTTGTGTAACGATCGTCGTATGAAGGAGGGGACCAAAACGCAGCGTGGTAAGTGTTCATGATAAATGTAATACTCAAAACACTAAAACAAAATAACAAAGAGGGAAAACCGAAACATTCCTGTCAGGTGCACACTAAACAGAAAATAACTACCCACAAAAACCAAAGGAAAAAGGACAACTTATATATGATCCCCAATCAGAGACAACGATAGACAGCTGCCTCTGATTGGGAACCACACCAACATAGAAATAAAGAAACTAGAATGTACTCCCTAGTCACACCCTGGGCCTAACCAAAATAGAGAATAAAAACCTCTCTATGGCCAGGGCGTGAAAAACGTGTGCGCTGTGAAGAGACCCCTGGTGGCATATCTTGTGTGTGGGGTATGCATTGGCTGTCTGAGATTAATGTTATTTGATTATAAAAACAGTATGGATTTTTCATCACAGTAATATTTCTCAGAAGAAGACCAGTTGATCTCTCGTCAACCCTCAACCAGGAAAGACTGGCATGCATGTTGTTGATGTTAG
Organism: Oncorhynchus mykiss; assembly: GCF_013265735.2. NCBI lineage: Eukaryota > Metazoa > Chordata > Actinopteri > Salmoniformes > Salmonidae > Oncorhynchus > Oncorhynchus mykiss. Next base: position 39,772,832 of record NC_048589.1, read on the forward strand.
TTCTGTATGTGAGGTTAAGAGCGAGGCGTGCTGCTCTGTTTTGAGTCAGCTGCAGCTTTGCTAGGTCTTTCTTTGCTGCACTTGACTATTTTACCGGACAGTAATCGAGATGGGACAAGACCAGAGCCTGAACAACTAGTGCAGTTGATTTTGTGTTATGTCAGGGAGCTCTGAATGGAGTCAAGAGGAGGACATCCTGGGAGTTAGTTAGGGTACTCTGAATGGAGAGGAGAGGAGGACATCCTGGGAGTTAGTTAGGGTAATCTTAATGGAGAGGAGAGGAGTGAAGAGGAGGACATCCTGGGAGTTAGTTAGGGAGCTCTGAATGGAGAGGAGAGGAGGACATCCTGGGAGTTAGTTAGGGTAATCTTAATGGAGAGGAGAGGAGTGAAGAGGAGGACATCCTGGGAGTTAGTTAGGGAACTCTGAATGGAGAGGAGAGGAGTGAAGATGAGGACATCCTGGGAGTTAGTTAGGGAGCTCTGAATGGAGAGGAGGACATCCTGGGAGTTAGTTAAGTATCTTTGAATGGAGAGGAGAGGAGGACATCATGGGAGTTAGTTAGGGAGCTCTGAATGGAGAAGAGAGGAGTGAAGAGGAGGACATCCTGGGAGTTAGTTAGGGAACTCTGAATGGAGAGGAGAGGAGTGAAGAGGATGACATCCTGGGAGTTAGTTAGGGAACTCTGAATGGAGTGAAGAGGAGGACATCCTGGGAGTTAGTTAGGGAGCTCTGAATGGAGTGAAGAGGAGGACATCCTGGGAGTTAGTTAGGGAACTCTGAATGGAGAGGAGAGGAATTAAGAGGAGGACATCCTGGGAGTTAGTTGGGGAACTCTGAATGGAGTGAAGAGGAGGACATCCTGGGAGTTAGTTAGGGAGCTCTGAATGGAGAGGAAAGGAGGACATCCTGGGAGTTAGTTAAGTAGCTTTGAATGGAGAGGAGGACATCCTGGGAGTTAGTTAAGTAGCTTTGAATGGATTGGAGAGGAGGACATCCTGGGAGTTAGTTAAGTAGCTTTGAATGGAGAGGAGAGGAGGACATCCTGGGAGTTAGTTAGGGAGCTCTGAATGGAGAGGAGAGGAGGACATCCTGGGAGTTAGTTAGGGAACTCTGAATGGAGAGGAGAGGAGGACATCCTGGGAGTTAGTTGGGTAGCTCTGAATGGAGAGGAGAGGAGGACATCCTGGGGAAGTGTTCTGATGACAGGCACAGCTACACAGACAAGAGTACTGAGCAACACTACTTATTACCACATTCCCTCATGAATCGTTATTCAAACGGAAACACACACCATAATCTACAGATTTCAACACACTCCGTAATTAAAAGGGCAACACACTCCGTAATTTATGTTGCCTGCAGTTATGGCAAATGTCTCAATTTGCCTTGGAGGTTGCATTGAGTCGTGCAATTAAACTCCACAAAATGAATGAATGCGGAATTATCTGGATTACACCAATCAGTGGCAACCCGTCAGTTTGTTTTGCATTAATACGTGTCACATATCAGTTTGCAAACAATGTAAAAACCTTTTTTTTTATAAATAAAGCTGCATACAAACAGGGTCTGTTTTTTGCTTTCTTGAGTAAGGCAGCTCCAAAACGCAGGTGTTTCAGCCTAGCTCAGTGCTTTCTGTGGTGGTGGAGGGAAGAGGAGGATACCAGCGGAAAATACAGAGCGTAGGGATTGGTAATGTTCTCTAGTTTTGTGTTCTTTCACTCATGGGGACAGTACGTCACTGCCAAATCTAAGGGTAGAGCTCGAAAATTGAAGCCCCTTGGGTGCTGCCATAGAGTTACATTAGAAGTGCCCATCCAAGAAGGTTCAAGGTCATTGACCACAGATAAAATTACATCAAATCATGTTATATCTATAGTAGCTTTGATTGGACTGTCAACATACACTACCGTTCAAAAGTTTGTTGTCACTTAGAAATGCCCTGGTTTTTGAAAGAAAAGCAAATGTTTGGTCCATTAAAATAACATCAAATTGATCAGAAATACAGTGTAGACATTGTTAATGTTGTAAATTACTATTTTAGCTGGAAACAGCAGATTTTTTATGGAATATCTACATAGGCGTACAGAGGCCCATTATCAGCAACCATCATTCCTGAGGTCCAATGGCATGTTGTGTTAGCTACTACCAGTTCATCATTATAAAAGGCTAAGTTTTCATTAGAAAACCATTTTGCAATTATGTTAGCACAGCTGAAAACTGTTGTTCTGATTAAAGAAGCAATAAAATAGACCTTTTTTTTAGACTAGTTGAGTATCTGGAGCATCAACATTTGTGGGTTTGATTACAGGCTCAAAATGGCCAGAAACAAAGCACTTTCTTCTGAAACTCGTCAGTCAGTTCTTGTTCTGAGAAATGAAGGCTATTCCATGTGAGAATAAAAAAAAATAAAAAATAAGATCTGGTACAACGCTGTGTACTACTGTCAATTCAGCATGCCTTCTGCCGCTTCAAAATAAATGGACACTCAGAACTGGGAAATCTCAGACTTCAGTGAGTTCAAGACAACTGGGAACTACAAAAATAACGAGCTCTGACTGGGAAAACAAGATTTGAACTGTCATCCAACTCAGAATTCCAAGTCGGGAACTCGGGCCTCCTTCAAGAGCTCCGACCTGAAGATCACTAACGTCATGATTCAAACTTGTTTTTTTTCCCGAGTTCCCAGTTGTCTTGAAAGCACCATAAATCCAAAGAATGGCAGACTTTGATCACAAAGTTTGATGACAGAATTTGCCCACGAAGGACTGCCACGCCACCTTCCTGTTCAAGTGAGCACAGAACAAGTGGCCCATGTGCCTCACCCTAATAATTGTGTATATAATTTAGCCTACTGTTCTGACTTGGTGCAGCCTATAGCCTGTTTTAGAGAAATGGCATCATTGAATGTTGTAAGAGCTTTCATTGTCTGCTTATATACCCCAGATCCTACGGTTCTGATTTGGTGTACAGGGAGAACACTGTAAGAATGGCCCATGTTCTGAATTCCGTCGCTGTCCATTTCAAAAGTGCTGAACAAATAGTTATATTGACTATGTCCGTCCTAGCTCGGCTCATTAATGTCTTAATATAAATTATGGATTGCCTCTTATCCGCTTATCCCTTATGCCATAGTCTGTACATATCAACTGTCAGTAGAAACCACATTTCTAAGCAAGTCAGCCATATCTGCTATGTTTTTTTTAAAGGTAGTAAATGAGGCTGAATTAACTGTTACGCTGCCAGACAAGGCTCCCCTGATAGCCAGGTGTAACAGAGGTAAGGTGTTGGAACAGCTGTTGAATTAACTGTTACGCTGCCAGACAAGGCTCCCCTGATAGCCAGGTGTAACAGAGGTAAGGTGTTGGAACAGCTGTTGAATTAACTGTTACGCTGCCAGACAAGGCTCCCCTGATAGCCAGGTGTAACAGAGGTAATGTGTTGGAACAGCTGTTGAATTAACTGTTACGCTGCCAGACAAGGCTCCCCTGATAGCCAGGTGTAACAGAGGTAATGTGTTGGAACAGCTGTTGAATTAACTGTTACGCTGCCAGACAAGGCTCCCCTGATAGCCAGGTGTAACAGAGGTAATGTGTTGGAACAGCTGTTGAATTAACTGTTACGCTGCCAGACAAGGCTCCCCTGATAGCCAGGTGTAACAGAGGTAATGTGTTGGAACAGCTGTTGAATTAACTGTTACGTTGCCAGACAAGGCTCCTCTGATAGCCAGGTGTAACAGTGGTAAGGTGTTTGAACTGCTGTTGGGACTGTTTCCTGTTGAGTTGTGTAGTGGCTTTGTTGGCATGCATCACTCTTTTTTTTTTGCTCGCTTCATATTTGTCAGCCCAAAGGTTCTAACCAGACTTGTGAAGGTCTCCATTTTTTTCCCCCCGAGGTCTTGGCTGATTTCTTCTGATTTTCCCATGACGTCAAGCAAAGAGGCACTGAGTTTGAAGGTAGGCCTTGAAATACATCCACAGGTACACCTCCAATTGACTCAAATGATGTCAATCAGGCTATCAGAAGCTTCCAAAGCCATGACATACTTTTCTAGAATTTTCCGAGCTGTTTAAAGGCACAGTCAATTTAGTATATGTTAACTTCTGACCCACTGGAATTGTCATATAGGGAATTTTATAAGTGAAATAATCTGTCTGTAAACAATTGTTGGAAAAATGACTTGTGTCATACATGAAGTAGATGTCCTAACCGACTTGCCAAAAACTATAGTTTGTTAACAAGAAATGTGTGGAGTGGTTGAAAAACAAGTTTTAATGACTCCATCCTAAGTGTATGTAAACCCCAGACTTCAACTGTACATTATGTCCAGAAAGTAGGATTGCAACTTGAAAGTAAGTGTATCTAATCAACTTCCCAGTCTCTTATCCACAGAGACGTTTTCAAAGACATCCCTAGTTAAACACACCTAACTCCACAGTTATTTTTCAAGAACACTCATCCGTTTGTCCAAGAGCAGATACTGTATACCGGTGCTGCGGTCAGATAAGTGACAGTAAATATAGACGATGTTCTCATTCGGGAGTTGAATTAGCCCAAGTTGGTCCCAGGCACTGATCTAATGTCAATGTAGAGTTTCCGCTGACCTGAATTTGGGGAGTTTAAGCTGGTCCTAGATCTGTGCAAAATGTGCGTAAGTGCCTGATATGTAGCCTAGGGAGGGGTCGGGCAACGCACTAAAGGAGGGAGGGAAGAAGGAGAGAGAAGGGGAACTTGGGCAGGGGGAGCATAGTCATTTCAATTCTGCTGCGCTTGAAACTCCAGCTACCTTCTTTGCTTCGCAATAACTTTACTAAATTACTAAAAGCGTAAACCTTTTCTCGGAAACTGTAGCTTATTTGAACGTCGGGAAAAACAACAGCAGGCTGACAGATCCGCCTCGGAGTATCTTGGCACATTTACAAGAATTATAAAGTGAATAGCAGCTGCTTTTGGACATCGTTGAAATCAATATAAGTGCTATCAATCAGAGGACTATAGTATCGATGTTGAGGTGAAGACGGGTTGGAGATACTGTCTCACATCCCGCTATAGCCTAACTATGGGTCGATAGTATGGACTTACCCGACTCTGGAGAGGGACAGTGCATCACGGCTGATCGGAATTTACTTCTCCGCTATTCGTGTGGAATAAAAGTTCATTAACAAACGGGAGGATTATTTACGAGTTTTCACTTAAAAGTTAGTTTTTGTTGTTTCGTGTGGAGGGATGGCGGGACCAGTTATGTTTCTTTTCCTGTGGGTGTTGACTTGGTTCGGGGAAATTCGGGGTGCTTCGTACCCGCAGCGGTATAATCTCTACTCCGGACAGACCCAGGCGCTGCCACAGAACGGCGTCCGGGCGGCAAGCAGACACAGGTATTAAACAAACACACAACTCACTCACCTCACTCACTCTGATGTCAAACGGTATACCAAACAGCTGGGAGAAGCTGATGCATTGAATATGTCAAAGCTGATTACTCAGCGAAGGATCCCAACTTGGTGAAAGGAGCAGGCGTGGGTCTCATTTGGAGTGCAGGTGTAACACAGTGTTAAAAACAAACAATAGTTTGTGTTTAAATGACCCCAAACCGTTATTTCTCTAAGAAACTGGGCTATTATATGTTTTACTGCTAAGGTGCTCCTTTCTTTTCTCTCCCATGTTGTCTACACTATAAACACCAAAGAGAGTCCGCTGGAGTAGTTTCTGTCCCTCTTGTCTTTCTCTCTCAATTCAAGGGGCTTTATTGTCATGGGAAACATGTTTACATTGCCAAAGCAAGTTACATTTATAATAAAACAAAAGTGAAAGAAATAATGAAAAATTAACAGTGAACATTACACTCTCAAAAGTTCCAAAAGACTAAAGACATTTCAAATGTCATATTATGTCTATACACATTGTTGTAATGATGTGCAAATAGTTAAAGTACAAAAGGGAAATTAAATAAATGTAAAAATAGGTTTTTATTTACAATGGTGTTTGTTCTTCACTGGTTGCCCTTTTCTTGTGGCAACAGGTCACTCATCTTGCTACTGTGATGTCACACTGTGGTATTTCACACTATATCTATATATATATCACATTTGGATTTGTTTTCGAATTCTTTGTGGGTCTGTGGAATCTAATGGAAATATGTGTCTCTATGGTCATACATTTGGCAGGAGGTTAGGACGTGCAGCTCAGTTTCCACCTAATTTTGTGTGCATTTTGCACATTGCCTGTCTTCTCTTGAGAGACAGATCTGTCTACGGCAGCCTTTCTCAATAGCAAGGCTTTGCTCACTGAGTCAGTACATAGTCAAAGTTTTCTTAATTTTGTGTCAGTCTCAGCTTGGCAACTGTGTTATTACCTACCCTTACCACCAGGGGATGGCCCGTCAGGAAGTCCAGGATCCAGTTGCAGAGGGAGGTGTTGAGTCCCAAGGTCCTTAGCTTAGTGATGATCTTTGAGGGCACTATGGTGTTGAGCTGTAGTCAATGAATAGCATTCTCACTTAAGTGTTCCTTTTGTCCAGGTGGGAAAGGGTAGTGTGGAGTTCATTAGAGATTGCATCATCTGTTGGGACGGTATGCAAATTGGAGTGGATCTAGGGTTTCTGGGATAATGGTGGTGTTGTGAGCTATGACCAGCCTTTCAAAGCACTTCATGACTACAGATGTGAGTGCTATGGGTCAGTAGTCTTTTAGGAAGCTTACCTTGGCGTTCTTGGGTACATGGACTATAGTGGTATGCTTGAAAGTTGTTGGTATTAAAAAAAAAACTCCAGACCACACACAGAGATGATTACAAAGCTCTCCCTCACAAGATTTGTACCTTGTCAGCTCGGGGGTTTGAACTTGCAACCTTCCGGTTACTAGTCCAACGCTCTAACCACCAGGCTACCCTGCCGCAACTTGGTCAGGGACAGGTTAAAAATTTCAGTGAAGACACTTGCCAGTTGGTCTGCACATGTTTGGAGCACACGTCCTGGTAATCCATCTGGCCCTGTGGCCTTGTGAATGTTGACCTGCTTAAAGGTCTTACTCACATCGGCTACGGAGAACTTGCATGCTTCAGTGTTTGCCTCAAAGTGCGCATAGAAGTTAATTAGCTCGTCTGGTAGGCTCGTGTCACTGGGCTTCCCTTTACAGTCCGTAATAGTTTGCAAGCCCTGTGTTGTAGCATTCAATCTTAGTCCCTTATTGGGGCGGCAGGGTAGCCTAGTGGTTAGAGCGTTGGTCTAGTAACCGGGAGGTTGCAAGTTCAAACCCCCGAGCTGACAAGGTACAAATCTTGTGAGGGAGAGCTTTGTAATCATCTCTGTGTGTGGAGTAAAGGTGGTCTGGAGTTTTTTTTTCCACCTCTGGTTGGACATGTAACCTGCTTGGAGGAATTGGGTAAAACGGATTAAAGTCCCCGGCCACTAGGAGCGCCGCCTCTGGATGAGCATTTTCCTGTTTGCTAATGGCCCTATACAGCTCGTTGAAGGCTGTTCTCACTGAGTCTGTACATACTCAAAGTTTTCCTTAAGTTTGGGTCAGTCAGAGTGGTCAGGTATTCTGCCACGGTGTACTCTCTGTTTAGGGCCAAATAGCATTCTAGTTTAAGCTGTTTTTTGTGTGTTTTTTTTTCCAACGTGTCTAGTAATTTTCTTTCTGTTCTCATGATCATGATCATCATCTCAATCTCTTCACTCAAAGACTCAATCATGGACACTCTTACTGACAGTTGTGGCTGCTTTGCGTGATGTGTTGTCTTTACCTTCTTGCCCTTTGTGCTGTTGTCTGTGCCCAATAATGTTTGTACCATGTTGTGTCGCTACCATGCTGTGTTGCTGCCTTGCTATGTTGTTGTCTTAGGTCTCTCTTTATGTAGTGGTGTGTTGTATCTCTTGTCGTGATGTGTTTTGTCCTATGTTTACATTTTTTTTTTGTATTTAATAAAAATAAATACCTTGCTTAGGGGACTCTTCTCCAGGTTCATCTCTCTGTAGGTGATGGCTTTGGTATGGAATGTCTGTGTGTCTGTCTGTCTGTCTGTCTAACTTGCAGAGAGTGAGACTAAATGTAACACAGATGAGCGGTCCTTCCCTCATCCAAATGTTCCATGAAAACAGCGTCTCCCCTCCCACTCACTGAGGGGGCTTACAGGATCTCTAGGGAGGAATCATAGTGTCTAGTAACACCAGTGAATCACATGTTCACGCACACAAAGACACACACACACACATACATCCTCTCTTTTGCTGTCCCCACTCCCTTTCCCGCTCTCTTTATCCCTTTCTCTCTCCCTCTCCATCCCTTTCAATTCAATTCAAGGGCTTTATTGGCATGGGAAACATATGTTAACATTGCCAAAGCAAGTAAACTATATAATTAACAAAAGGGATGGAGAGGGAGAGTGAAAGGGGTCTCACTAGCACGCACACACACCCACGTACGCATCCACGCACACACACACACAGATATGTCTAGGTTATTGCCAGTTTAGTGTTGGGTGTGGTGAAGCGTAAGGAAGAGAAGGGAGTTCCTCCCAGCCATGACGTACTGTAGGAGTTCCCCCCGTCATCAGTAGGAGTTCCCCCCGTCATCAGTAGGAGTTCCCCCCGTCATCAGTAGGAGTTCCCCCCCGTCATCAGTAGGAGTTCCCCCCGTCATCTGTAGGAGTTCCCCCCGTCATCTGTAGGAGTTCCCCCCGTCATCTGTAGGAGTTCCCCCCGTCATCTGTAGGAGTTCCCCCCGTCATCTGTAGGAGTTTCCCCCGTCATCAGTAGGAGTTTCCCCCGTCATCAGTAGGAGTTTCCCCCGTCATCAGTAGGAGTTTCCCCCGTCATCAGTAGGAGTTTCCCCCGTCATCAGTAGGATTTCCCCCCGTCATCAGTAGGAGTTCCCCCCGTCATCAGTAGGAGTTCCCCCCGTCATCAGTAGGAGTTCCCCCCGTCATCAGTAGGAGTTCCCCCCGTCATCAGTAGGAGTTGAACTCTTTGTTATAACAAAGAGTTCAAACAGGATAGAAAGGCCTTACTCCCAGACTCGGCTTACTGCACCCCAAACAGGTTAAAAAGCCCTAGTGACCAGACTCCGCTTACTGCACCCCAAACCGCATAGAAAGTCCTGGCTCCCAGACTCAGTGTTTCTCAACTCCAGCCCCGGACAAAGCACAACTGATTCAACATATCAATTAATCATCAAGTCTTCAATGACTTGAATCAGGTCATTTTGTCCGGATCTACAACAAATCAATGTGTGCTGTTGGCGTACTGGAGGACTGCAGCAGGGAAACACTGCCCTATCACTACAATAACACACAAGCCCATGCTAAATGTGTATTAACTATATGGTACATAGCTCACTTTGATTTGCTTGGGAATTGAATGTAGGGTCGTTCCACCGATTCGGTGCCTCTTGAGAAGTGTAACTCATTTTAACATTCGGTCATAAAGAGCACATGTTCAACTTCATTAAAAAAACATTTTACCATCTCAAGAGGTTAAAGAAAAACCTATTACGTGCCAAATAAAGTAACAGAGTTGACGATTTTAAATCAGCCATAAATCCGCTCGTGACAGGAGGAATGGAAGCTTGGTATTCAACACCATAGTCCCCTCCAAGCTCATCACCTACCTAGGAACCCTGGGACTGAATCTCTCACTCTGTAACTGGATCCTGGACGTCCTGATGGATCGGCCTAAGGTGGTGAGGGTAGGCAACAACGCCACACTGACCCTTAACATACCGTGCTCCCTGTTAACCCACGATGTGCATGGCCGCGCACAACTCCAACACCATCATAGATGGTGGACTTAGCAGTGTGGTGCCAGGACAACAACCTCTCACTCAACGTCACGAAGACCAAGGAGCTGATCGTAGACTATAGGAGAAAGAGAGGAGAGCTGGGAGGAAACCCTGCAGACGACGGGGGAACCCCTACAGACGACGGGGGAACCCCTACAGATGACGGGGGAACTCCTACAGTACGTCATGGCTGGGAGGAACTCCTGCAGACGACGGTGGAACTCCTACAGACGACGGTGGAACTCCTACAGACGACGGTGGAACTCCTACAGACGACGGTGGAACTCCTACAGACGACGGTGGAACTCCTACAGACGGAGGAACTCCTACAGACGGAGGAACTCCTACAGACGACGGTGGAACTCCTACAGACGGGGGAACCCCTACAGACGACGGGGGAACTCCTACAGACGACGGGGGAACCCCTGCAGACGATGGGGGAACCCCTACAGTTGACGGGGGAACTCCTACAGACGACGGGGGAACTCCTACAGACGGGGGAACTCCTACAGACGGAGGAACTCCTACAGATGACGGGGGAACTCCTCCAGACGACGGGGGAACCCCTACAGACGACGGGGAAACCCCTACAGATGACGGAGGAACCCCTACAGACGACGGGGGAACCCCTACAGACGACGGAGGAACCCGTACAGACGACGGGGGAACCCCTACAGACGACGGGGGAACTCCTACAGACGGGGGAACTCCTACAGACGGAGGAACTCCTACAGATGACGGGGGAACTCCTCCAGGCGACGGAGGAACCCCTACAGACGACGGGGGAACCCCTACAGACGACGGAGGAACCCGTACAGACGACGGGGGAACCCCTACAGACGACGGGGGAACTCCTACAGACGGGGGAACTCCTACAGACGGAGGAACTCCTACAGATGACGGGGGAACTCCTCCAGGCGACGGGGGAACCCCTACAGACGACGGGGGAACCCCTACAGACGACGGAGGAACCCCTACAGACGACGGAGGAACCCCTACAGACGACGGGGGAACCCCTACAGATGACGGGGAACCCCTACAGACAACGGGGGAACCCCTACAGACGACGGGGGAACCCCTACAGATGACGGGGGAACTCCTACAGTACGTCATGGCTGGGAGGAACTCCTGCAGACGGAGGTGGAACTCCTACAGACGGTGGAACTCCTACAGATGGTGGAACTCCTACAGACGACGGTGGAACGCCTACAGATGGAGGAACTCCTACAGACGACGGTGGAACTCCTACAGACGGGGGAACTCCTACAGACGACGGTGGAACTCCTACAGATGGAGGAACTCCTACAGACGACGGTGGAACCCCTTCAGACGGAGGAACTCCTACAGACGACGGTGGAACTCCTACAGACGGAGGAACTCCTACAGATGACGGGGGAACTCCTACAGACGACGGGGGAACTCCTACAGACGACGGGGGAACTCCTACAGACGACGGGGGAACCCCTACAGACGACGGGGGAACCCCTACAGACGGGGGAACTCCTACAGACGGGGGAACTCCTACAGACGGAGGAACTCCTACAGACGGGGGAACCCCTACAGACGGAGGAACCCCTACAGACGGAGGAACTCCTACAGACGACGGTGGAACTCCTACAGACAACAGAGGAACTACTACAGACTTTTTAAGGAGATTTATTTATCCCGCTGTGCTACATGTTGTTTTTCTGTCTTCTGAATGACTGACTAGTCGATGGGGTTTGACACGTGATGCATGCATCAAATATGTATTTTAAAGGAAAGCCAGAAACCATAATCACATTTATCAAAGAATGCAGCACTCGCATGGAATGGGGGATTTTTATACTCGGGGCCTCTGAAAGAGGAACTTCTCAATGCCCTCTGCTCAACTCTCATGCTCTGCTCTGCCAAAATATTTTTGCTATCAAAACAGCTTTCTTCTCAACTGTGTGCATTCATCTTTTGATAATGATGAAGTTAAAGTCTTGTAACTCTCACAGAAGGTTTTATTTTCTGTCCACTTTACAAACTGTAAATGAACACTTAACATTCCCCAAGAACTGAAGTGTTTTTCCAAAAATATCAGTCAATGCACTAAGATTACGTACTTTGAAGAAATAACAAAATAATTAATTGAAAATGCTGTGAACTGGGATTAGGTATGAACAACACCAGTCCAGATCCTACGCTGCTGCTGACAGGGTTCTAAATGTTACTAATGGTCAGAAACAGTGGCTTGAGGTCATGGTTACTAATGGTCACACACAGTGAGCCGAGTCCAGAGCTTAATACGGGGTTGCCAGTTGTGGTGGGATACAGGTCAGAGGTCAAGGGACAAGGGTCTAAACACCCCTGTGTCCTGTAAAATGATGACCTTCACTTGGACCCAGTACTTGGAGGACAGGATCAGCTAACCCTTCCCTAATACTAACCTTAACCACTAGTGGGAGAAAGACAAACCTTAACCACTAGGGCTAGAAAGACTAACCTTAACCACTAGGGCTAGAAAGACTAACCTTAACCACCAGTGGGAGAGACTAACCTTAACCATTAGTGGAAGAAATACTAACCTGACTATAGAAGTGCGTCTAGGTTCATTTGGTTTGGAGCAAGGGGTGCCAACCACCGTGAAGGTTGTAGTGTCTGCTGGTTTTCATCTTTTATTTCTAATCTGAAACTGATTAGCGAATACCTGGACAACGTGTTGAGTCTCAAGTAGATCATTCTCTGGAGACAGGGTTACCAAACAGGACTGTGACTCATGAGGGCTGAAGTTGGCCACCCCTGATTTACCAACATAATACCAACCGTATTGAGACCTGGCAAAAGAAATGGGTGTGAAAAGGCAAGAGGTCACCAAAAACAACAATTTAGACAGTTATTGGACTTATTTGATCTTAGGCCAAGATAAACATAACAATGTCTTTGTTTGGGTTGTGTGTTCTTATAGGAGTTGGCAAAAGGTTTATCTCCCCCCTGGCCGTTGTCTAATGTCAGATGGAGTCACACCTACACCACACTCATCCTTCAATCTATCTGTTTTGTCGGATGTGGAATTCATATTAACATTTTAATATTCCAGAGCATCCACCGTTCAAAAATGAAAACATCGTTCTGTACTTTTTATATCACTGCGCTGTCGCATGACTCTGCTTGAAAAAGGCAGAATAACTAGCTAAATTGTTACAAACATTGTGACAGGGATTTAATTGTTTTTTATTGTGAGAAAATACAAACAAAGGTGGTGGCTTTCTCTGCAAAAATGATGTGCAAGGATGTTGGTTGCTACTGCCAGCTTACTGTTGTAGCTATCTTACTGACATAGCTAGCTCTACCTTTACTGATCAGTCCGTAGATCAGCATGTTTCTCCACGATGGCTAAACTTACTTTGTATCATTGGGTCAGCTGATCAGTCAGCTGACTTGGGAGGCTACTGTAATGACTCTGGCAGAACAGCTGCTTCATTAAAACTCATGATAATGGAAGCAACAACCACAGTAGCTTCCTAGCTATCTTTTGTGTTGGAAACCATCAACATTATGTGTGTGCAGCACTAAGTAGGTGGCTGATTGGTTAGCAGCATCATTTCAGTGACTAGCTCAGAAGCAAGCTAATGTTTTTATGCTAGCATTCGTGTCCATTGTCAAACTTCAGAAACACCGCTCATTGAAGCACACACTCCTTAGCGAAATGTGAGGTGGTGCTATGAAGACTTCTCAAACCAAAATACATCAACATTACGTAAAGATGTATTGTTTTAATGTTGATTTAAATCAGCCTGTTTTGAGAATGAAATGCGGTTCATTAGGCGACGGCACCTAGATAATATTTTCAAACGTTAGACAGCACAATGTAGCCAAATTACTTTCAAAGCTATCCCATTACTCTTTTGTGAGATCATTGCAGGGGGAATCGACACGTTGTCTGACATAAGACAATCACCCCCCAGCTAGACTTACAACATCTAAGCTGCTTCGCTATAACACCTTTCAACACTGGCACCGATGAATGGTTCAATACGTCAGTGTCTCTCAGGCTTCTCATGCCCCTTCTGTCTCGGGTTCTCCGAGTTCTCTTCGGAATGTTTTGCTCTGTCATGGAAGAGGCCTGTGTAATTCTGGTCAGGCTCATTCCAGATGATGTGGTTATTGGACAGCTCAGTTTCCCTGTGTGTGTTTGTGTGTGTATTTCCCTCAGTAGACCACAGACTACGCCATTATCTCTCTCTCTCTCTCTCTCTCTCTCTCTCTCTCTCTCTCTCTCTCTCTCTCTCTTGCAGTGCATGCTGGGAGTTTGAGTGTTTGGTGTGGAGGGCTCTGTCCTAACTAACTTGATTATTTTCTTTCAATTTTATTTTCTATGGTGGAGGGTTGAGACACTTTTTTTTTAGCTGTATCCACATTTTTTTTTTTCAAAGTTAGGGTGGAAGAGGACAGAGTAAGTTTCCTGGGGTTTGGAAGGTGTGGTGTGTGCGATGGATTCTTAGCCTAGCGCGGAGGAGAAGCTGTCGATACGACATGGATTCAGGTGTGTTCCTGAGAATGGAGTTGAGGAGGTAGGAGCTGAATTTATACATTCTGCTTCTAGAATGAACAAAGCTGTGGTTGTGTTTATGAAAAGAGCAAATTTGTTTGGTAGGCTAATTGCTAGTGGAATATTTGTAAGGGGTGTGTTGGCGCCAATTTCACCTCTCTCTATCCCTTCGACCATGGTGGTAGTCACAAATTTGCCTCAGTTTATTGCGGATGATCAAATCAGGAAAGAGCTGAGTTGTTTTGGTAAGTTTGCTAGCGGTTTTCGTGTACTGTCAGCAGGCTTTCAGGCAGATGCCGTTAATCACGTTGTTTCGTTCCGGAGGCAAGTGTTTGTTTCTGAATAACAATGAGCAACAGCTAAATGTGCATTTTAAAGTGAGTCATGGGGAGGGGCTCTATGCAGGGTTTGCCAGCACAGATAGTCTACGGTGTTTTGCGTGTTTCACCCAGGAAATGGTTTAGTTTGAGGAAGTGGGTCACAACAGTGCTTAAGGGTCGATCTCTAGACACTGTTTAGATGTATAGTTTATTTCTGGCACTGGGCCTTTTTGAGCTTTGCTATTGGTCTCTTTCTTTGCTGGCTTTTCTCCCACTTCTTATGGAGACTCTTCCGGTAGGCTCGCTTAATATAATTGGCACCAGAGATGCGGGAAAGAGGAGTCTGTTGGGTTAAAATGTAAAACACAAAAAGTACAGGTGTTGTTTCTGCAGGAGACTCATAGTGATGTGGTGAATTAAGTAGATTGGGGGCTCTGGTGGAAAGAGGCAATTGTTTTGAGCCATGGGACACATTTTAGTGCAAGGGTGGTTGTCCTTTTTGTACTGGGTCTGTCTGTAAAAATGTGTTCCTCAAAGGAGGTGTGTAGGGGTAGGCTGCTTGTTGTAAAAGCAGAAATGAACAACATGGGCTTTATCTTTTAGAAATGTGTGTGCACCTAACACAGGGAGAGAGAAGAGAGGGGGGTACTATTTGGGTGTCTTAGACAGGAACTTTCACAGGTAGCGCCTGAGGAGACGCTGGTGGTCGGCAGGGACTGGAACTGTACAATGGATTTTTACGAAAGACAGTAATGGGGAAGAGCCTCATTCAGTGTCAGTGGGAGTGTTAAGGGACATCATTAATCAGTTCGACCTAGTGACTGTTTGGAGAACTAAAGATACCAACACAATACAGTATACATGGGTGAAGGTTTTTGGGGAGCGATAGGCTTTTGGGCGCTACCGTTCTCCCGGTGGAGTTTTCGGATCACAACAACCATGACTCGGCTATCTATTTCACCAGGGCCCTGGCAGGCATCCTGTTGTAATTTTAATGTAAAATTACAAGATGCCACTTTTTGCTCAGGTTACCAAACCTTTTGGGAAAGATGGTGGCAGGGAAGAGAGGAGTATGAGTCTCTGAGTCAATGGTGGGATGTGGGAAAAGTCCAAATTCGGCTTTTCTGTCAACAGTATACAGCTCTCTCATCCTCAGAGGCTAGGAGAATATTGGGGGATCTAGAGTGTAATATTAGTGAGATGGAGGTAGAGATGGTGGGGCAAGGCAATGTAGGCCTCCAGGCTAATTTAGCTGAATTACGTAGGGACCTGGGTAGTTTTTTCCAGGTTAAAGCAAATGGAGCACTTGTAAGAGCTAGGTTCTCCATGCTCAGGGAGATGGACGCTCCCAGCTCTTTCTTCTTTGGTTTGGAAATACAGAGTGGGGAAGCCAAGGGTATGCAATGTCTACGGCTGTCTGATAGGCAGGTGACCTCTGTGGGAGAGATGCGGGCGCGGACTTTGGAATTTTATACTGTGTTGTATAGGGCAGAAATGTGTGATCCTATGTGTGCTCAGGTCTTGTTCGCAGAACTCCCTAAGGTCTCTCTGGCACAGAGGGATGAAATGGACATTCCTCTGTTGTCCCATGAACTGGCAGAGGCCGTAACACAGATGTCCCCCAGTCGTGCACCAGGGGTCGATGGACTCCCAGTGGAGTTTTAAAATAAATTCTGGGGAATAATTGGACTGGACTTCTTTTGCATGTTGCGTGAATGCGTTGGGGTAGGAGTTGCCAATGAGTTGCCGTCGGGTGGCTCTGACTCTCCTGCCCAAAAAAGGGGACTTTTGTGAACTTAAGAACTGGAGGCCTGTGGCATTTCTCTGTGCGGACTACAAGATATTTGCCAAGATCCTCTCTAACAGACTGAAGTCCCATCTGGACTCGATACTACATAATGACCAAACATATTGTGTTCCGGGATGCTCAATCACGGACAACTTGTTATTAATCAGGGACATGTTGGACTTGTCGAGAGGTTCTAATGTGAACTTTGGACTGGTCTCTTTAGATCAAGAGAAGGTGTTTGATAGAGTGGACCATGAGTATCTGTTTAATGTGATGTTTGGGAAGAGTTTTTTTTTTACCTGTGTGAAGCTGTTGTATGCTGGGGCGTCATGTATGGTCAAGGTGAGAGGGGGGCTCAGTAAGCCAGTCCGGGTGAGATCGGGCATTACACAAGGATGCCCTCTATCGGGGCAGTTATATACACTAGCCATTGAGCCTTTTTTGGGCCTGTTACGCAGGAGACTGTAGGGAGTGTGCTGGACAGGCATGGGTGTGGTGACAGGCATTGCAATGTCAGCATATGCAGATTACATTTCTGTGATGGGCAGGATATGCAGGCAGGAGAGACCAGTCTGAAGATGTATGAGGGAGCTTCGTCAACTAAGGTAAACTGGGGCAAGAGTAAAGCTCTGTTATGTGGGGCATCGGGGGATAGTACCCCTCTGCTTCCAGGGGGTTTGCAGTGGGGTTGTGAAGGGCTTAAAGTGTTGGGGGTGTACCTGGGCTCGGAGAGGTGTGTCAGGAAGAACTGGGAGAGGCTATCACAGGCAGCGGTGTCAAGACTGGCCAGGTGGACGTGGCTCCTGTCCCAAGTGTCATATAGAGGGAGGGGGCTGATCATCAACAACCTGGTGGAATCTTCTCTGTGGCATAAACTGGCTGTCCTCAAACCCCCCTGCCGGTCTGCTCGCAGACCTGCAATGCAAGCTGATGGACTTTTTCTGGCCGGGCCATTACTGGCTGAGGGCGGCAGTGTTGTACATGACCGTTCACGAAGGAGGACAGGGCCTGGTGGAACTGGAGAGCAGGGTGGCTGCGTTCCGACTAAAGGCTGCACATATCTGGTGTGTTTGGGGGCTGTCTGTATAGCTGGGGAAGATGTTTCAGGAGATCTGGTGTGTTGGGGGGCTGTCTGTATAGCTGGGGAAGATGTTTTAGGAGATCTGGTGTGTTGGGGGGCTGTCTGTATAGCTGGGGAAGATGTTTCAGGAGATCTGGTGTGTTGGGAGGCTGTCTGTATAGCTGGGGAAGATGTTTCAGGAGATCTGGTGTGGTGGGGGGGTTGTCTGTATAGCTGGGGAAGATGTTTCAGGAGATCTGGTGTGTTGGGGGGCTGTCTATATAGCTGGGGAAGATGTTTCAGGAGATCTGGTGTGGTGGGGGGTTGTCTGTATAGCTGGGGAAGATGTTTCAGGAGATCTGGTGTGGTGGGGGGGGGGGGTTGTCTGTATAGCTGGGGAAGATGTTTCAGGAGATCTGGTGTGTTGGGGGGTTGTCTGTATAGCTGGGGAAGATGTTTCAGGAGATCTGGTGTGGTGGGGGGGTTGTCTGTATAGCTGGGGATGATGTTTCAGGAGATCTGGTGTGGTGGAGGGGGGTGTCTGTATAGCTGGGGAAGATGTTTCAGGAGATCTGGTGTGTTGGGGGGGGTTGTCTGTATAGCTGGGGAAGATGTTTCAGGAGATCTGGTGTGGTGGGGGGGGTTGTCTGTATAGCTGGGGATGATGTTTCAGGAGATCTGGTGTGTTGGGGGGGTTGTCTGTATAGCTGGGGAAGATGTTTCAGGAGATCTGGTGTGTTGGGGGGGGGGGTTGTCTGTATAGCTGGGGAAGATGTTTCAGGAGATCTGGTGTGGTGGGGGGGTTGTCTGTATAGCTGGGGAAGATGTTTCAGGAGATCTGGTGTGGTGGGGGGGTTGTCTGTATAGCTGGGGAAGATGTTTCAGGAGATCTGGTGTGTTGGGGGGGGTTGTCTGTATAGCTGGGGAAGATGTTTCAGGAGATCTGGTGTGGTGGGGGGGTTGTCTGTATAGCTGGGGAAGATGTTTCAGGAGATCTGGTGTGGTGGGGGGGGGGTTGTCTGTATAGCTGGGGAAGATGTTTCAGGAGATCTGGTGTGGTGGGGGGTTGTCTGTATAGCTGGGGATGATGTTTTGGATATACGGTTTTTGAAGTGGTGAGTTTTGTTTTTGGTTATTGTGATGTTTGTGGTGTGGTGTTTTGTATTGTGTGACGGAGGGAAAGGTGAGTATGGTACATGTATGGTACAGGGAAAGGTGAGTATGGTACATGTATGGTACAGGGAAAGGTGAGTATGGTACATGTATGGTACAGGGAAAGGTGAGTATGGTACATGTATGGTACAGGGAAAGGTGAGTATGGTACATGTATGGTACAGGGAAAGGTGAGTATGGTACATGTATGGTACAGGGAAAGGTGAGTATGGTACATGTATGGTACAGGGAAAGGTGAGTATGGTAAATGTATGGTACAGGGAAAGGTGAGTATGGTACAGGGAAAGGTGAGTATGGTACATGTATGGTACATGGAAAGGTGAGTATGGTACATGTATGGTACAGGGAAAGGTGAGTATGGTACATGTATGGTACAGGGAAAGGTGAGTATGGTACATGTATGGTACAGGGAAAGGTGAGTATGGTACATGTATGGTACAGGGAAAGGTGAGTATGGTACATGCATGGTACAGGGAAAGGTGAGTATGGTACATGTATGGTACAGGGAAAGGTGAGTATGGTACATGTATGCAGGACAGGATATATTTTGGTGTTTTATTTTAAGGGGGTAGTGAGGTTTTAATGAAATGAGAATGTTTCATTAAAGAAAGACAAAGTCTCACTCACTCACACACACACACACACTGACTGTCTTAATGTGCTGGACCCCAGGAAGAGTAGCTGCTGCTTTGGCAGGAACTAATGGGTATCCTTAATAAACACACAAACACAGCGAGAGAGGGAGCTCACTGTCTTTGTCAGTGTGTTTTGTATTGTGTTATCAGTCGTGTTTATGTACTGATTCCATGGTACAGGGTGTATGAGTTGATATATACAACGACGCGAGAGTCAAGACTTTGTGCTTTTCAGCTAAAATTATTGTACGGAATTCTTGTCACCAACAAAATGTGGAATGTTGGGGCATACAGTCATCGCAACGCTGCAGATTTTGTTGTGAGGATACATAATCAATACACCGTTTGTTTTGGTATTGCCCTCCGGTAGCTTGTTTCTGGTTTCAGGAATGGCTGAAAATGCATAACATACATCTAAAATTGACCCTAGAAATAACATTGTTGAAATACCAGGTCAGTCAATTACTAATACTCTTAGTAAAGGTATTTATCATTAACTCGATGTCTGTGGATTCTATTCGAAAGGAAATAACTAATATTTGTAATGCATTTTGTTAGTTTATTGTGTATTCAGGCCCTGATGGCAGGGTTAGGAGCTTCCTAAAGACCCAAGGTTATTACAGTCCATCACATTGTGTTAGTTTAGTGTGTATTCAATCATTCAGGCCCTGATGGCAGGGGTAGGAGCTTCCTAAAGACCCAAGGTTATTAGAGTCCATCACATTGTGTTAGTTTAGTGTGTTTTCAGTCATTCAGGCCCTGATGGCAGGGGTAGGAGCTTCTGAAAGACCCAAGGTTATTACAGTCCATCACATTGTGTTAGTTTAGTGTGTATTCAGTCATTCAGGCCCTGATGGCAGGGGTAGGAGCTTCCGAAAGACCCAAGGTTATTACAGTCCATCAGTGTTAGGGTACTGCTTATTGTGTTCCCACTATGTGTTGTATCCTCTTTATTATATAGCAGATTTTTTTGTGCATTTAGTGACTTTTAGTGCATTTAGTATCGTTGAGTGACTTTCAGTGCATTTAGTATCGTTCAGTGACTTTTAGTGCATATAGTGACTTTTTGTGCAAATAAGAAGTTATTCAATCAATCAAATTTCAATCAAATTTATTTTATATAGCCCTTCGTACATCAGCTGATATCTCAAAGTGCTGTACAGAAACCCAGCCTAAAACCCCAAACAGCAAGCAATGCAGGTGAAGAAGCACGGTGGCTAGGAAAAACTCCCTAGAAAGGCCAAAACCTAGGAAGAAACCTAGAGAGGAACCAGGCTATGTGGGGTGGCCAGTCCTCTTCTGGCTGTGCCGGGTGGAGATTATAACAAAACATGGTCAAGATGTTCAAATGTTCATAAATGACCAGCATGGTCGAATAATAATAAGGCAGAATAGTTGAAACTGGAGCAGCAGCACAGTCAGGTGGACTGGGGACAGCAAGGAGTCATCATGTCAGGTATTCCTGGGGCATGGTCCTAGGGCTCAGGTCCTCCGAGAGAGAGAAAGAAAGAGAGAATTAGAGAGAGCATATGTGGGATGGCCAGTCCTCTTCTGGCTGTGCCGGGTGGAGATTATAACAGAACATGGCCAAGATGTTCAAATGTTCATAAATGATCAGCATGGTCGAATAATAATAAGGCAGAACAGTTGAAACTGGAGCAGCAGCACAGCCAGGTGGACTGGGGACAGCAAGGAGTCATCATGTCAGGTAGTCCTGGGGCATGGTCCTAGGGCTCAGGTCCTCCGAGAGAGAGAAAGAGAGAAGGAGAGAATTAGAGAACGCACACTTAGATTCACACAGGACACCGAATAGGACAGGAGAAGTACTCCAGATATAACAAACTGACCCTAGCCCCCCGACACATAAACTACTGCAGCATAAATACTTCTCAGTTAAGTATCCATATTGATAGCATTGTTTTCATGACTGTCTTCCTTCTCTCTCTCTCTCCCCCCATCACCTCACTCTGAGTTGTTTCCTCAGAGAGGAATTATTACACCCGCAAGGCACCAATGATGTATATAAAACATGCTGCTACCTCTCATCTCACACGGAGATAAGGCAGCAGGACAACGACTTCACATTCCTCTGTGGAGAACAGGCTTTGGTGGACCACCCAGGGAACTCTGACACATGCTTCACATTTAGGCATTTATCGCCACAGTATTGGGACATTTATTGAGAAAGGTCTACCAAAATCGCTCTCTCAAATTCACTCCAAGTCTCTCTCAATCTCTCTGTCTTTAATATAATCTCCCTCTCTCTTGAATGTGGCAGTTATCTTGGTGCCATGCTGAAGACTTGGCTGCTACTCTAAAGTGGTTTCAGCTGTAATGATAGTTAGTGGTTCAAGCTGTAGTGATAGTTAGTGGGTCCAGCTGTAATGATAGTTAGTGGTTTCAGCTGTAGTGATAGGTAGTGGTTTCAGCTGTAGTGATAGTTAGTGGTTCCAGCTGTAATGATAGTTAGTGGTTCCAGCTGTAGTGATAGTTAGTGGTTTCAGCTGTAGTGATAGTTAGTGGTTTCAGCTGTAGTGATAGTTAGCGGTTTCAGCTGTAGTGATAGTTAGTGGTTTCAGCTGTAGTGATAGTTAGTGGTTCCAGCTGTAATGAGAGTTAGTGGTTCCAGCTGTAATGAGAGTTAGTGGTTCCAGCTGTAATGAGAGTTAGTGGTTCCAGCTGTAATGAGAGTTAGTGGTTCCAGCTGTAATGAGAGTTAGTGGTTCCAGCTGTAATGAGAGTTAGTGGTTCCAGCTGTAATGAGAGTTAGTGGTTCCAGCTGTAATGCGAGTTAGTGGTTCCAGCTGTAATGAGAGTTAGTGGTTTCAGCTGTAGTGATAGTTAGTGGTTCATGCTGTAGTGATAGTTAGTGGTTCATGCTGTAATGAGAGTTAGTGGTTCATGCTGTAGTGATAGTTAGTGGTTCAAGCTGTAATGAGAGTTAGTGGTTCCAGCTGTAATGGTAGTTAGTGGTTCCAGCTGTAATGGTAGTTAGTGGGTCAAGCTGTAATGAGAGTTAGTGGTTCAAGCTGTAATGAGAGTTAGTGGTTCCAGCTGTACTGAGAGTTTGTGGTTCCAGCTGTAATGAGAGTTAGTGGTTCCAGCTGTAATAAGAGTTAGTGGTTCCAGCTGTAATGAGAGTTAGTGGTTTCATCTGTAATGAGAGTTAGTGGTTTCATCTGTAATGAGAGTTAGTGGTTTCATCTGTAGTGATAGTTAGGGGTTCAAGCTGTCGTGATAGTTAGGGGTTCAAGCTGTAGTGATAGTTAGGGGTTCCAGCTGTAGTGATAGTTAGTGGTTCCAGCTGCAATGATAGTTAGTGTTTCAAGCTGTTGTGAGAGTTAGGGGTTCCAGCTGTAGTGATAGTTAGTGGTTCAAGCTGTAGTGATAGTTAGGGGTTCAAGCTGTAGTGATAGTTAGGGGTTCCAGCTGTAGTGATAGTTAGTGGTTCCAGCTGCAATGATAGTTAGTGTTTCAAGCTGTTGTGAGAGTTAGGGGTTCCAGCTGTAGTGATAGTTAGGGGTTCCAGCTGTAGTGATAGTTAGGGGTTCAAGCTGTCGTGATAGTTAGGGGTTCAAGCTGTAGTGATAGTTAGGGGTTCCAGCTGTAGTGATAGTTAGTGGTTCCAGCTGTAATGATAGTTAGTGTTTCAAGCTGTTGTGAGAGTTAGGGGTTCCAGCTGTAGTGATAGTTAGTGGTTCAAGCATAGCCACGGGAAGTAGTGTGATAATTTGTATGCTTCCAATAAAAACAAAGACAATTATGTTCCATTATTGATAGAAAATGAGGTCGGGCAGAAAGAAAAACATGTTCCAATATTTATAAATGGGCCCCGTTCTGCATGGAGAGCTTTCTGCTCTGTTTTATGAGCAGTGTGCTCATGATATGCTCTTATAGTGCCTTGCAAAAATATTTACTCCCCTTGGCGTGTTTCCTATTTTGTTGCATTATAACCTGTATTTTAAATGGATTTTTGGATTTCATGTAATGGACAGACACAAAATAGTCCAAATTGGTGAAGTGAAATGAAAAAAATAACTTGTTTCAAAAAAATAAAAGGAAAAGTGGTGTGTGCATATGTATTCATCCCCTTTTGCTATGAATCCCCTAAAATAAAATCTGGTGCAACCAATCACCTTCAGAAGTCACATAATTAATTAAATAAACTCCACCTGTGAGCAAGTAATCTGTCAAATAATCTGTCACATTTTCTCAGTATATATACACCTGTTCTGAAAGGCCCCAGTGTCTGCAACACCACTAAGCAAGGGGCACCACCAAGCACCACCAAGCAAGCGGCATCATGAAGACCAAGGAGCTCTCCAAATAGGTCAGGGGCAAAGTTGTGGAGCAGTACAGATCAGGGTTGGGTTGTAAAAAAATATCCAGAACTTTGAACATCCCACAGAGCACCATTAAATCCATGATTAAAAAAATGGAAAGAAAGTGGCACCACAACAAACCTGCCAAGAGAGGGCGGCCCACCAAACTCATGGACCAGGCAAGGAGGTCATTAATCAGAGAGGCAACAAAGAGACCAAAGATAACCCTGAAGGAGCTGTAGAGATCCACAGCGGAGGTTGGAGTATCTGTCCATAGGACCACTTTAAGCCGTGCACTCCACAGAGCTGGGCTTTACGGAAGAGTGGCCAGAAAAAAGCCAATGCTTAAAGAAAAAATAAGCAAACACATTTGGTGTTTGCCAAAAGGCATGTGGGAGACTCCCTAAACATATGGAGAAGGTACTCTGGTCAGATGAGACAAAAATTTAGTTTTTTGGCCATCAAGAAAAACGCTGTGTTTGGTACAAACCGAACACCTCTCATAACACAGAGAACACCATCCCCATAACGACGCATGGTGGTGGCAGCATCATGCTGTGGGGATGTTTTTCGTCAGCAGGGACTGGGAAACTGGTAAGAATTGAAGGAATGATGGATGGCGCTAAATACAGGGAAATTCTTGAGGGAAACCTGTTTCAGTCTTCCCGAGATTTGGGACGGAGGTTCACCTTCCAGCAGGACAATGACCCTAAGCATACTGCTAAAGCAACACTCAAGTGGTTTAAGGGGAACATTTTAAATGTCTTGGAATGGCCTAGGCAAAGCCAAGACCTCAATTCAATTGAGAATCTGTGGTATGACTTAAATATTGTTGTACACCAGCAGGAACCCATCCAACTTGAAGAAGTTGGAACAGTTTTGCCTTGAAGAATGGGCAAGAATCCCAGTGGCTAAATGTGCCAAGATTATAGAGACATACACCAAGAGACTTGCAGCTGTATTTGCTGCAAAAGGTGTCTCTAAACCCCTTTGGGGGGGGGGGGGGTGAATAGTTCTGCACGCTCAAGTTTTTATTTCTTGTTTCTTTCACAAGAAAACATATTTTGGATCTTCAAAGTGGTAGGCATGTTGTGTAAATCAAATGATACAAAGCCCCAAAAATCGATTTAAATTCTAGGTTGTAGACCACAAAATAGGAAAAATGCCAAAGGGGGTGAATACTTTCGCAAGGCACTGTATCTATTCAGTTTGGAGTTGGATACACACTCTGCTGTACCATAGATAGTTAAGGTCTCTATCTCTCTCTGTCCCTCTCCCCTATCCCATAGGCGGCCATTTTGTTTCACATTTTTGGAAGCTAATTTACACCTACATAAATATTCGACAATATAGCTCTATCACTGTTGGCAAAAAAAAAACCTTCTGAATACATGGCTGAGCGTGTAGTGGTGTAGACTATGCCTAGGCTATAGGCTATTTAGTGGAGACATTAGCAGAATATTTTTGATACGACAGGAATTACAGGCTAGTATAGTTCTATAGGCTACTGCTGACTCTGACAAACAGAACAGTGAAAACGGCCTTGTCTGCAACCATCTAATATTTGCTTATGAAAAGGGGAGACATAAATTATACAATATTACGTCCGTCTAACCTAGAGAATGAACTGATTGTCCAAAGACAAAGTTTCAAGTGGCACTGGTTAGTTGCGGCTGTCAGTTTGCCTTTCACAAATGTCAAAATACAATCACGAGAAAAACGTAGGCCTGCAGTTTGGAAAGCAAATGTCAAAATACAATCACGAGAAAAACGTAGGCCTACAGTTTGGAAAGCAAATGTCAAAATACAATCACGAGAAAAACGTAGGCCTACAGTTTGGAAAGCAAATGCCTACTGCTGAGAAGAGTCTGAGAGTCAGACTAATCTGTCTGTAGAAGCTTTTTCTCCACCGCTATTTAGCGATTCTGAGCGAAAAAGTAGGTTATTTTTTAAATATTGTCACTAGTGCATCGGCCGTTACCGCTGAGTAGCCTATTCTTCATCTTCATCATTGGCTGAGTCACAAGAAAGTTTATTTTGACGCCTATTGTAGCCTACATTTATATTTGGTTCTTTCTATAATCTAGAGTACCAGTGAGGATTTCCTACACTGAACAAGTTATTACAGCTGTTGATCAGTCATTGATAATAATCTGCCATGTTTTTTTCATGTCATTACATTAATAGATAAGGGGGATCATAGCTACAGCACCTTCGTAAAGTATTCTGACCTCTTCACTTTTTCTACATTTTGTTACGTTACAGCCTTATTCTGAAATTGATTAAATTAAAAAAATAAATCTCATCAATCTACACAAGATATCCCATAATCACAAAGCGAAAACAGTTTTTTTTCAAAATAAAAAATATGATACACAATAATAACAATGATAAAACAAATTATTATAAATATGAAGATGTTTTTTTTTATCCAAAATTGCATCCGACCTGAATAGTGAGTTGCAAAGTAGCCTGCATTTGGCCATTTGTGTGGTATAAAAAAACATATTTTGCTAACGTCTTCTGTCATGTAAATGAGGTACAGTTGCATGAAATGCAGTTTTAAAGGACCCTCCTCACTCCTTGCTAGAAAATGTTCCCCATCTGTAGAAATCCCCAAAACATGTCTGCTCAACTGTATGCTACTACGCATTATACTGTAGATGCAATGCTTTATTAGAAAGCTGACCCACGTGTGTGTATACATACACATATAAATACACATATAAATACACACGTGTAAGCACGCGCACACTAACCTCCCAGTGCATTTGAGATGCTGCAGAAGTTTGGCCTCATCAGCCACCATCGACTTTCCTGTTTATGGATTAACAAGCTTTCCGTTTGCAGTTAGAATCACATTCCGGTACATTCCGTACTGGTAAAAGACTGTCTCTGGACACCCTGAGGTTTATCCTCTACCAGCTGACACTGTTTAAGTGTTACGGTCCAGAAAGTCTGTGTCACAAACAACCGTGTTTACCTAAAGGGACCGGAGATGGAATTGTTTAAGGTAGGGCTTCCCAAACCTCTAAGAGGTGACCCACCTAAAACATAAACACATTAAAGCTAATGTTTCTATCCACAGAACCATGATACAGTAGTACTTGACCGTGCCCCACCAGTATGTCCTGACCCAGTATGTCCTGACCCGGTATGTCCTGAACCAGTATTTCCTTACCCAGTATGTCCTGACCTAGTATGACCCAGTATCTCCTGACCCAGTATCTCCTGACCCAGTATGCCCTGACCCAGTATGTCCTGATCTAGTATGACCCAGTATGTCCTGATCTAGTATGACCCAGTATGTCCTGACCCAGTATGTCCTGACCTAGTATGTCCTGACCTAGTATGTCCTAACCTATTCTGACCCAGTGTGTCCTGACCTAGTATGACCCAGTATGCCCTGACCCAGTAGGTCCTGACCCAGTATTTCCTGACCCAGTATGCCCTGACCCAGTATGTCCTGACCCAGTATGTCTTGACCTAGTATGTCCTAACCTATTCTGACCCAGTATGTCCTGTCCTAGTATTTCCTGACCCAGTATGTCCTGACCCAGTATGTCTTGACCCGGTATGTCCTGACCTAGTATGTCCTGACCCAGTATGCCCTGACCCAGTATGTCCTGAACCAGTATTTCCTGACCTAGTATGACCCAGTATGCCCTGACCCAGTATTACCCAGTATCCCCTGATCCAGTATCCCCTGACCCAGTATTTCCTGACCTAGTATGACCCAGTATGCCCTGACCCAATATGCCCTGACCCAGTATGACCCAGTATCCTCTGATCCAGTATGTCCTGACCCAGTATGTCCTGACCTAGTATGTCCTGACCTAGTATGTCCTAACCTTTTCTGACCCAGTATGTCCTGACCTAGTATTTCCTGACCCAGTATGTCCTGACCCAGTATGCCCTGACCCGGTATGCCCTGACCCAGTATGCCCTGACCCAGTATGCCCTGACCCAGTATGTCCTGAACCAGTATTTCCTGACCCAGTATGACCCAGTATCCCCTGATCCAGTATGTCCTGACCCAGTATTCCCTGACCTAGTATGACCCAGTATGCCCTGGCCTAGTATGACCCAGTATGCCCTGACCCAGTATGACCCAGTATCCTCTGATCCAGTATGTCCTAACCCAGTAAGCCCTGACCTAGTATGACCCAGTATGTCCTGACCCAGTATGTCCTGACCCGGTATGCCCTGACCCAGTATGCCCTGACCCAGTATGCCCTGACCCAGTATGTCCTGAACCAGTATTTCCTGACCCAGTATGACCCAGTATCCCCTGATCCAGTATGTCCTGACCCAGTATTTCCTGACCTAGTATGACCCAGTATGCCCTGACCTAGTATGACCCAGTATGCCCTGATCCAGTATGACCCAGTATCCTCTGATCCAGTATGTCCTAACCCAGTAAGCCATGACCTAGTATGACCCAGTATGTCCTGACCCAGTATGTCCTGATCTAGTATGACCCAGTATGTCCTGACCCAGTATGTCCTGATCTAGTATGACCCAATATGTCCTGACCTAATATTTCCTGACCTAGTTTGACCCAGTATCTCCTGACCCAGTATGTCCTGATCTAGTATGACCCAGTATGCCCTGACCTAGTATTTCCTGAACTAGTATGGGAAGCCCTGGTTTGGGGTCTAGAGTTTGGGGTTGGTTGTGACCAGAGAACTGAAGATTTGTGTCCCTGGCACGAGTTAGATACATCTGTCCTGTTTCTCCTCAAATCTCTCTCTTACTCCCCTTCTCTCTCCCCCCCCCCCTCTTTCCCCTCTCTCTCCCCCTCTCTCTTCCCCCTCTCTCTTCCCCCTCTCTCTCCCCCTCTCTCTTCCCCCCTCTCTCCCCCTCTCTCTTCCCCCCTCTCTCCCCCTCTCTCTTCCCCCCTCTCTCCCCCTCTCTTCCCCCTCTCCTTAGTGTAGTGTTTGTCCTCAGCCGATCTCTTCCCCTAGCTGACAGAGGTCCTGTTTAGAGAAGAAACAGATGCCACAGAAGGAGAATGTGACAGGCCCTCTCCCTTCCCCCTTCTCTCCCTTATCTCTCACTCTCTCTCTCCCCCCTTCTCTCCCGCTATCTTTCACTCTCTCTCTGCAATATTTCTGTCTCTCTCATCAGTCTGTCTGTTTTTCCTCCCTCTTACCCTCTCACTTGGAGATGTCCCCCCTGGATCTGCTGTTGTGGAGCTCTTTCCCATGCATCTGTCCCTCCCTCTCTTTTCTCTCTCTCTTTTCTCTCGCTTTCTTTCTTTTTCTTTTTTTCTCTCTCTCTCTCTCCTATCTCTCTCTCTCTCTCCTATCTCTCTCTCTCTCATATCTCTCTCTCTCTCTCCTATCTCTCTCTCTCTCTCTCTCTCATCTCTCCTCTCTCTCCTATCTCGCCTCTCTCTCTCTCTCTCATCTCTCCTCTCTCTCCTATCTCGCCTCTCTCTCTCTCTCTCTCTCTCTCATCTCTCCTCTCTCTCTCTCTCTCATCTCTCCCTCTCTCTCATCTCTCTCTCTCTCTCTCTCTCGCTCCTATCTCTCCTCTCTCTCATCTCTCCTCTCTCTCTCTCATCTCTCCCTCTCTCTCCTCTCTCTCTCTCTCTCTCTCATCTCTCCCTCTCTCTCCTCTCTCTCTCTCTCTCTCTCTCGCTCTCTCTCTCTCCTCTCTCTCGCTCTCTCATCTCTCCCTCTCTCTCTCTCTCTCTCTCTCCTATCTCTCTCTCTCCTACCTCTCTCTCTCTCTCTCATCTCTCCTCTCTCTCCTATCTCGCCTCTCTCTCTCTCTCTCTCTCATCTCTCCCTCTCTCTCCTCTCTCTCTCTCTCTCGCTCCTATCTTCTCTCTCTCTCTCTCTCTCTCTCCTATCTCTCTCTCTCATCTCTCCTCTCTCTCTCTCTCTCTCCTATCTCTCCTCTCTCCTCTCTCTCTCTCTCATTTCTCTCTTTCTCCTTTCTCTCTAATTTCTCTTTCTCCTGTCTCTGGCATACATTTGGGGACAGCTGATAAGAGAACAACAACAGTCTTATCTATAGATCAGCATGTGAAATCAAATTGGACGAACACGCCCCAACGTGTCCCAATATTGTTGTGCTGATAAGAGCGTGGGGTCCTGTGCCCAGCTGGTAATGATGTTTGTCCGTGCCGGGACGGTTCAGAGCCCTCTGTGTGTCTTGGCCAGAGCTTACTTGTGCCAAATTCTGCAACTGGAAGTCTGTCCCCTTTTGCCTGTTTATTTATTTTTCACATTTGGTATTTATTTGTTTTTCAGATAGCCACATGGTTAACTGTTCATTGTTTTGCAGCACTTTTAGCACTGATTAATAAAGGATTGTCTTTTCACTGCTGACAGTACAATTATATTATTGTCCTCCATTCTCTCTCCATTTTACATTCCTTTAATAAATGAACTGAATCCACATCAGCATTGTAGTGTTGGAAGGTGTGCCAGATGTGTTGTGTGGCTGTGGATGTTGCAGAGAGAATTACAGAGCACCCAGGCAGTAAAGTTGTTCTGCCCTGGGGCTGCTTTTCTTTACTAGCCTAGACTACCTCCCAGTATGTAACGTAGGCTAGCAGATGACTGCCTGGAGAACAGACTTCCCACGTCTGTCTGTATGTCTGCCTGCCTGCCTGTCTCTGTCTGTCAGTCTGTTTCGCTGTCTGTTTGTATGTCTATCTCTTTTCTCGTTCACTCTGTCTTATAATTCACAGAACTTTCATGTCAAGAATACCCTACCCAATCACATGCAGAGATTAATGTCAAGAATACCCTACCCAATCGCATGCAGATCTTAATGTCAAGAATACCCTACCCAATCACATGCAGAGCCCAATGTCAAGAATACCCTACCCAATCACATGCAGAGCCCAATGTCAAGAATACCCTACCCAATCACATGCAGAGCCCAATGTCAAGAATACCCTACCCAATCACATGCAGAGCTCAATGTCAAGAATACCCTGCCCAATCACATGCAGAGTGCAATGTCAAGAATACCCTACCCAATCACATGCAGAGCCCAATGTCAAGAATACCCTACCCAATCACATGCAGAGCTTAATGTCAAGAATACCCTACCCAATCACATGCAGAGCCCAATGTAAAGAATACCCTACCCAATCACATGCAGAGCTTAATGTCAAGAATACCCTACCCAATCACATGCAGAGCTTAATGTCAAGAATACCCTACCCAATCACATGCAGAGCTTAATGTCAAGAATACCCTACCCAATCACATGCAGAGCTTAATGTCAAGAATACCCTACCCAATCACATGCAGAGCTTAATGCCAAGAATACCCTACCCAATCACATGCAGAGCCCAATGTCAAGAATACCCTACCCAATCACATGCAGAGCTTCCATATGAATCATGTGATGGTGACCATGGGGGACTGATGTAAAGAGGACTTTTGTTCCTTGGTTAGGATTCTGCTCGCAGTTTAAAACATTAAACAGGGATTTCACCAAACTATTTAAGGCTTAGATTCTCCACAACATGCACTAAACATATTGCCCTTGTTGAGACACTGCCAGAGACGTTGATATAGGCATTCAGTCTGCTTCCTTACAAGTAGTGCACTATAGTAGGGTATCATGTGAGAT
The DNA here is from genome assembly GCF_013265735.2 of Oncorhynchus mykiss. NCBI lineage: Eukaryota > Metazoa > Chordata > Actinopteri > Salmoniformes > Salmonidae > Oncorhynchus > Oncorhynchus mykiss. The sequence goes on from NC_048589.1 coordinate 39,804,025, forward strand.
GGGCCCCTAGGTCTTCCTCCAGGGTGGATGACTCAGGATTACCAGGACAAATTGGAAGATAACCTGGCTGGCTAACGGCTGTGTAATCAGGGAGGAGTTAAAGGCACATTACGGTTATTCTGTGGTGTGTGTGTGTGTGTGTGTGTGTGTCTGGTAATGGCACATTATGGTTAGTCTGTGGTATACTGATTTCCCTCCCTCCCTGACTTAATTGTACCCTTCTCCTCTAAGCACTGCTCCGATACAGAGGGAACAAGCCTGCTGTAAATGGTGTGTGTGTGTGTGCATCTGTGTCACAGACAAGTTGGCCAGACATTTAACCACTTGAACTGGAAGTAAGATTACCTGTGAAAGAATAACTCCCTATTTCATGACTGTGTTTATAATGACCTCCCTAGTCCATAACAGTGTTTATAATGACCTCCCTAGTCCATGACTGTGTTTATAATGACCTCCCTAGTCCATAACTGTGTTTATAATGACCTCCCTAGTCCATGACTGTGTTTATAATGACCTCCCTAGTCCATAACAGTGTTTATAATGACCTCCCTAGTCCATGACTGTGTTTATAATGACCTCCCTAGTCCATAACTGTGTTTATAATGACCTCCCTAGTCCATGACTGTGTTTATAATGACCTCCCTAGTCCATAACGGTGTTTATAATGACCTCCCTAGTCCATGACTGTGTTTATAATGACTTCCTAGTCCATGACTGTGTTTATAATGACCTCCCTAGTCCATAACTGTGTTTATAATGACCTCCCTAGTCCATAACTGTGTTTATAATGACCTCCCTATTTCATGACTGTGTTTATAATGACCTCCCTATTTCATGACTGTGTTTATAATGACCTCCCTAGTCCATAACAGTGTTTATAATGACCTCCCTAGTCCATAACAGTGTTTATAATGACCTCCCTAGTCCATAACAGTGTTTATAATTTTATTTTATTTATTTTTTTATTTCACCTTTATTTAACCAGGTAGGCAAGTTGAGAACAAGTTCTCATTTACAATTGTGACCTGGCCAAGATAAAGCAAAGCAGTTCGACACATACAACGACACAGAGTTACACATGGAGTAAAACAAACATACAGTCAATAATACAGTATAAACAAGTCTATATACGATGTGAGCAAATGAGGTGAGATAAGGGAGGTAAAGGCAAAAAGTCCATGGTGGCAAAGTAAATACAATATAGCAAGTAAAACACTGGAAGGGTAGATTTGTAATGGGAGAATGTGCAAAGTAGAAATGAAAATAATGGGGTGCAAAGGAGCAAAATAAATAAATAAATAAAATACAGTAGGGAAAGAGGTAGTTGTTTGGGCTAAATTATAGGTGGAATATGTACAGGTGCAGTAATCTGTGAGCTGCTCTGACAGTTGGTGCTTAAAGCTAGTGAGGGAGATAAGTGTTTCCAGTTTCAGAGATGTTTGTAGTTCGTTCCAGTCATTGGCAGCAGAGAACTGGAAGGAGAGGCGGCCAAAGAAATAATTGGTTTTGGGGGTGACTAGAGAGATATACCTGCTGGAGCGTGTGCTACAGGTGGGAGATGCAATGGTGACCAGCGAGCTGAGATAAGGGGGGACTTTCCCTAGCAGGGTCTTGTAGATGACATGGAGCCAGAGGGTTTGGCGACGAGTATGAAGCGAGGGCCAGCCAACGAGAGCGTACAGGTCGCAATGGTGGGTAGTATATGGGGCTTTGGTGACAAAACGGATTGCACTGTGATAGACTGCATCCAATTTGTTGAGTAGGGTATTGGAGGCTATTTTGTAAATGACATCGCCAAAGTCGAGGATTGGTGGGATGGTCAGTTTCACAAGGGTATGTTTGGCAGCATGAGTGAAGGATGCTTTGTTGCGAAATAGGAAGCCAATTCTAGATTTAACTTTGGATTGGAGATGTTTGATATGGGTCTGGAAGGAGAGTTTACAGTCTAACCAGACACCTAAGTATTTGTAGTTGTCCACGTATTCTAAGTCCGAGCCGTCCAGAGTAGTAATGTTGGACAGGCGGATAGGTACAGGTAGCGATCGGTTGAAGAGCATGCATTTAGTTTTACTTGTATTTAAGAGCAATTGGAGGCCACGGAAGGAGAGTTGTATGGCATTGAAGCTTGCCTGGAGGGTTGTTAACACAGTGTCCAAAGAAGGGCCAGAAGTATACAGAATGGTGTCGTCTGCGTAGAGGTGGATCAGAGACTCACCAGCAGCAAGAGCGACCTCATTGATGGATACAGAGAAGAGAGTCGGTCCAAGAATTGAACCCTGTGGCACCCCCATAGAGACTGCCAGAGGTCCGGACAGCAGACCCTCCGATTTGACACACTGAACTCTATCAGAGAAGTAGTTGGTGAACCAGGCGAGGCAATCATTTGAGAAACCAAGGCTGTCGAGTCTGCCGATGAGGATGTGGTGATTGACAGAGTCGAAAGCCTTGGCCAGATCAATGAATACGGCTGCACAGTAATGTTTCTTATCGATGGCGGTTAAGATATCATTTAGGACCTTGAGCGTGGCTGAGGTGCAACCATGACCAGCTCTGAAACCAGATTGCATAGCAGAGAAGGTATGGTGAGATTCGAAATGGTCGGTAATCTGTTTGTTGACTTGGCTTTCGAAGACCTATAATGACCTCCCTAGTCCATAATGGTGTTTATAATGACCTCCCTAGTCCATAACTGTGTCTATAATGACCTCCCTAGTCCATAACTGTGTTTATAATGACCTCCCTAGTCCATAACTGTGTTTATAATGACCTCCCTAGTCCATAACTGTGTTTATAATGACCTCCCTAGTCCATAACTGTGTTTATAATGACCTCCCTAGTCCATAACTGTGTTTATAATGACCTCCCTAGTCCATAACTGTGTTTATAATGACCTCCCTATTCCATAACAGTGTTTATAATGACCTCCCTATTCCATAACTGTGTCTATAATGACCTCCCTAGTCCATAACTGCGTGTATAACATAAATATGTCCTCCCTAGTCCATAACTGCGTGTATAACAGAAATATGTCCTCCCTAGTCCATAACTGTGTCTATAACTGAAAGATGACCCCCCTAGTCCATAACTGCGTGTATAACAGAAATATGTCCTCCCTAGTCCATAACTGCATGTATAACAGAAATATGTCCTCCCTATTCCATAACTGCATGTATAACAGAAATATGTCCTCCCTAGTCCATAACTGCGTGTATAACAGAAATATGTCCTCCCTAGTCCATAACTGTGTTTATAATGACCTCCCTAGTCCATAACTGCGTGTATAACAGAAATATGTCCTCCCTAGTCCATAACTGCGTGTATAACAGAAATATGTCCTCCCTAGTCCATAACTGCGTGTATAACTGAAATATGTCCTCCCTAGTCCATAACTGTGTCTATAACTGAAATATGTCCTCCCTAGTCCATAACTGCGTGTATAACAGAAATATGTCCTCCCTAGTCCATAACTGCATGTATAACAGAAATATGTCCTCCCTAGTCCATAACTGTGTCTATAACTGAAATATGTCCTCCCTATTCCATGATGCTATGGACTGGCCTGCCTGTTCTCCAGACCTGAATCCAATTGAGCACATCTGGGACATCATGTCTCGCTCCATCCACCACCGCCACGTTGCACCACAGACTGTCCAGGAGTTGGCGGATGCTTTAGTCCAGGTCTGGGAGGAGATCCCTCAGGAGACCATCCGCCACCTCATCAGGAGCATGCCCAGGCATTGTAGGGAGGTCATACAGGCACGTGGAGGCCACACACACTACTGTGCCTCATTTTGACTGGTTTTAAGGACATTACATCAAAGTTGGATCAGCCTGTAGTGTGGTTTTCCACTTTAATTTTGAGTGTGACTCCAAATCCAGACCTCCATGGGTTGATACATTTGATTTCCATTGATCATTTTTGTGTGATTTTGTTGTCAGCACGTTCAACTATGTAAAGAAAAAAGTATTTAAGAAGAATATTTCATTCATTCAGATCTAGGATGTGTTATTTTAGTGTTCCCTTTATTTTTTTGAGCAGTGTATATGGATGAGCAATGACAGAGCGACATAGGCAAATGTAATATATGTCTGTGTGGTGGTAGTCTCTCTGTGCTAGTGATGGCTGTTTAACAATCTGATGGCCTTGAGATGGAAGCTATTTTTTAGTCTCTCTTTCCCTGCTTTGATGCACCTGTACTGACCTCGCCTTCTGGATGGTAGTGGGTTTTGAACAGGCAGTGCCTCGGGTGGTTGTTGTCTTTGATGATCTTTTTGCCTTCCTGTGACATCGGGTGCTGTACGTGTCCTGAAGGGAAAGTAGTTTCACACCGGTGATGCGTTGTGCAGATCGTACCACTCTCTGGAGAGCCCTGCGGTTGTGGGCGGTACAATTGCCGTACCAGGCAGTGATACAGTCCGACAGGATGCTCTCAATTGTGCATCTGTTGATGTTTCTGGGGGTTTTAGGTGACAAGCTACATTTCTTCATGTAGCGCCGCCTTCACCACACTGTCTGTGTGGATGGACTATTTAAATTTGTCCGTGATGTGTACGCCGAGGAACTTGAAACTTTCCACCTTCTCCACTGCTGTCCCATCGATATGGATAGGTGGGTGCTCCCTCTGCTGTTTCCTGAAGTCCACGATCATTTCCTTTGTTTTATTGCCGTTGAGTGAGAGGTTGTTGGGCACACTCCGAGTGCCCTCACCTCCTCCCTATAAGCTGTCTCATCATTGTTGGTGATCAAGCCTACTACTGTTGTGACATCTGCAAACTTGATGATCGAGTTGGAGGCGTGCATGGCCACGCAGTCAGTGAACAGGGATTACAAGAGGGGGAGGAGCACGCACCCTTGTGGATCCCTAGTGTTGAGGATCAGCGAAGTGGAGATGTAGTTTCCTGTCTTCACCACCTGGGGGTGGCCCGTCAGGAAGTCCAGGACCCAATTGCACAGGGCAGGGTTGAGACCCAGGGCCTCAAGCTTACTGATGAGCTTGGAGGGTATCATGGTGTTGGATGCTGAGCTATAGTCAATGAACAGCATTCTTACATAGGTATTCCTCTTGTCCAGATGGGATAGGGTAGTGTGCCGTGTTATGGCGATTGCACCACCTGTGGACCTATTGGGGTGGTATGCAAATTGCAGGATGACCGGTAAGGTGGAGGTGATATGGTCCTTGACTAGTCTCTGAAAGCACTTCATGATGACAGAAGTGAGGGCTATGGGGCGATTGTCACTCAGTTCAGTTACCTTTGCATTCTGCGGTACAGGAACAATGGTGGCCATCTTGAAGCATGTGGGGACAGCAGACTGGGATAGGGAGAGATTGAATATGTCCATAAACACACAAGCCAGCTGATCTGCGCATGCTTTAAGGACGCGGATAGGGATGCCTTGCAAGGGTTAACACGTTTTAATGTCGTACTCGCGTCGGCCATGGGAGGGGAGGGGGCAGTCCTTGGTAGCGGGCCGTGTCAGTGGCACTGTATTATCAATGCGAGCAAAGAAGGTGTTTAGTTTGTCTGGAAGCGTGACGTCGGTGTCCATGACGTGGCTGGTTTTCTTTTTGTAGTCCGTGATTGTCTGTAGACCCTGCCACATACATGTCGTGTCTGAGCCATTGAATTGCGACTCAACTTTGTCCCTTTACCGGCATTTCACTTGTTTAATTGCCTTGCAGAAGAAATATCTACACTATTTGTGATTTTTATATATATTTTTTTCTCCCCAATTTCATGGTATCAAATTATTAGTAGTTACTGTCTTGTCTCATCACTACAATTCCCGTACGGGAGAGACGAAGGTCAAAAGCCATGCGTTCTCCGAAACACAACCCAACCAAGCCGCACTACTTCTTAACACAGCGCGCATCCAACCCGGAAGCGAGCCGCACCAATGTGTCGGAGGAAACACAGTGCACCTGACGACCTTGGTTAGCACGCCCGGCCCGCCACAGGAGTCGCTGGTGCGCGATGAGACAAGGATATCCCTACCGGCCAAACCCTCCCTAACACGGACAACGCTAGGCCAATTGTGCATTGCCCCACGGACCTCCTGGTCGCGGCCAGCTGCGACAGAGCCTGGGCGCGAACCCAGAGTCTCTGGTGGCACAGCTAGCGCTTCAATGCAGTGCCCTAGAACACTGCGCCACCCAGAAGGCCTACACTGTTTGTATTTGACCAAATTCCTAATCATCTTTCCGTGTTTAAATGTGGTGGTTCGCGTTTTCAGTTTTGCGCGAATGCCGCTATCTATCCACAGTTTCTGGTTAGGGTACCTTTTAATAGTCACAGTGAGAACAACATTTCCTATGCACTTCCTTATAAACTCACTAACTGAATCAGCATGTAAACCTATATTATTCTCTGAGGCTACCCGGAACACGTCATCAATCATAATGTATTACAATGCCACAAAATGAGGGGTGGACAATTTGGTGACTGGCTACATCTGCAAAAGAAGAACCCTGCACTGGTCACTTGTGATGTTGAAGAATATCTTGGACATCTTGGCATACAACGCTCATGTCATCTGGATGGCGTTGAACCCAGACTGGAACAGAGCGAAGCGCCAAAGGAGACGGCTCTTTCTCGAGGAGCTGGGCAAGGCATTGGTAAGACCTCAAATCCAGAGAAGGCAGGACCCCAGCTTCTGCAGCCATCATGCAGAGGATTTAGGAGGATGATAGTTCCCCATCTGCCCGACCCACAGAACCAACAACTCAAATACCAGAAGTAAGTGTGAGTGATGTTGCATGTGTGTGTGTCTGACTCTCCTACCTTGGCCTGCTGTAACTATCTATGTGAGTGATGTTGTTGCATGTGTGTGTGTCTGACTCTCCTACCTTGGCCTGCTGTAACTATCTATGTGAGTGATGTTGCATGTGTGTGTGTGTCTGACTCTCCTACCTTGGCCTGCTGTAACTATCTATGTGAGTGAGTGAGATGTTAGTAAAATTCCTGAACTAAGTGTTTTAATCATTCTAGATCACAGCCAGTAACAAGAAGAAGAAGAGCTGTGATGTGTGTGGACCCAATAAGGACAGGAAGACACAGAACACATGCATCAAGTGCAAGAAATACATTTGCAACACACACACACACACAGTAAAACTCTGTCCCTCATGTTGTGTGTAGACCAGCCTTAATTTGTGTTCAATGGGGCGGCTCATTCCATTTTAGTTTACAAAAATCACATTTTGTCCCCAAAAATGAATAGAGCTTTTATTGATAAATGTGATCTAGCAGAGGTAAATGGCAAATATTAACCATGTATACTGTCTGTGTTAACCATGTATACTGTCTGTGTTAACCATGTATACTGTCTGTGTTAACCATGTACACTGTCTATATTGCTTGTAATTGATATAAGCCAACATCTAAGTATTACGTTTTTACCTAGGTTTTTATGGCTGTATCATTTTAAAAACCCAGTAATGTTGTGGGTTCATCAGACATGCGAACATTGAGCGAATAACAAAAACATGAACACCACACAAGGGTTAAGGAAGTGGGAGGATGAATGGTCAGACCATGTGTGTGGATGTGCGTGTGGCTGGTTAACCACATGAAGGACTGCAGGCTAACCACATGAAAACCCCCAGACCAATTAAAGTCCTTGTTAAGGCATTCCTCCTTATGAAAAGATCCTATAGAAGGAGAGTTGTTCTAATGAAACTTTCTTACTGCAGGGGAATCTGACAACTGAATGGCTTCTGTTGTTCTCAGCCTCTCTGTGACCGTGTGGGAGTGTCAAGAGTGTGAATTTACAAAGAGAATGATGGAAAAGAAGTGAGAGGAAGGACTCACATCATTGACCAACTCTGAATCAGTTTAATATGGAACACGGTGTGTAGTTCTCTGTATTCTAGTTCTAGAAGCACCATCTAAGCTAAAGGTTGCAGCTGCTCTGTTATTCAAAACAGCCTGAGATCTTAAGATGTCACAACTTTCTGTACCAAACAATGCATTTTGGTATTGTTCAGTGGTTATGTAATTTCTTTATTTTACTAGTTAAGAACAAATTCTTATTTTCAATGACGGCCTAGGAACAGTGGGTTAACTGATTTTGTACCTTGTCAGCTCAGGGATTTGAACTTGCAACCTCTCGGTTACTAGTCCAATGCTCTAACCACTAGGCTACCCTGCCGCCCCAGGGTAATAGATGGTTGATCAGTTTTGTTTGAAATCCTAACCTTCTCCAGTATCGGCTGGTTCCCTGCAGCCATTTGACCAGTTAGTTGGTACAGTAGACGCTGTTGGCTTTCCTCTGTGTGTAAAGAACAGGACCGTAGAACAGATTAGTTTCCTGGTGAAATTTGGGAGTGGCAGCCTTTATTATTTATTTATTTAACCTTTATTTAACCTTTATTTAACTAGGCAAGTCAGTTAAGAACAAATTCTTATTTTCAATGACGGCTTACCAAAAGGCAAAAGGCCTCTTGAGGGGATGGGGGGGGGGCGTGGATTAAAAATAAAAAAATATACGTCAATTTAGATGGATGCACACATGCAAAAGCTGTCCAGCAACGACAAGAAGACTGGTCTCGGCGAGAAGACTGGTCTCGGCGAGAAGACTGGTCTCGGCGAGAAGACTGGTCTCGGCGAGAAGACTGGTCTCGGCGAGAAGACTGGTCTCGACGAGAAGACTGGTCTCGGCGAGAAGACTGGTCTCGGCGAGAAGACTGGTCTTGGCACTAGTTTAAAAATTGGGATCGTACTTCGTAACTCTCTTGCGTTGTCTGTTTTTAAAGAAAGGACTATCCAGCCAGCGAACCCAGTTGATTGGTGTTTATTCTGACGATAGACACAAGGAAACACATTAGATGTGCAGGACAACAGCTTGTTGATGGCTGTAGTTTCCTGATTCGTCTGTTAGCATGGAAACAACTGTGGATTAGCAGGGGGAGGTAATGTGAACATTATAAATAGAGCCTGCTAGCTAACTCACTCTTACAGCGAGAACATACAAAAGCACATCCCAGAATGCCCCCCAACATTTAACAGGCAACATACAGTGTATATATACATCAGGACATGTACTTAGTGAACTTCAAAACGCGACCTACCGCTTGCATGTCAATATCTTATTGACATCTGACTTAAACCAACCAATTAGAAAACATAAACATCAAATACACATTTCTGCAGTGTCTAGTTGAAACATAACCAATCCTGTTACACACATACATCACAAGCATGGCGAAAGATGCTTGTGATTGACACACACACACACAAACGCACACACACACTCAACCCCCCCCCCCCCCCCACACACACACACACACACTCAACCCCCACACACACACCACCACACACATGCACATGTAACACAGTCTCCATATTGTTTAGCGTTGTCTGTCTGATAGGTTGCGTGTGAGGAGCAGACAGAGGAAGCTGTTTTCACTGAGAGCCCATTAGAGAACACGGCCTGCAGGCAGCATGCAGCAAGTTAAGATGGCGAGACTATGACTAGATGGAGAGATGAGATCAGATAACAGGGACTTTGTCCAGTTCTTTACATTAGGATGGTGAATGTACTCTAGATGAGCTATAGCCATCATATGATGCTGCGGTTAACATGTTTTAGCTACATTAGTAAATTAGTGTTGGGGCCATGTTGACATGCTGTGCGTGTGATGACAGCTTTATTGCAGGGTTTTGATTAGGTGATCCCCTAATCAACTCGAAGGAACGCACGCACGCGCACACACACACACACACACACACTGGGAACGTCCATAAACCTAGCCATTGAGTATCACTATGCCTGAACCACAGCAGATAGCTCAGAGCCACACAGATTAGTGGAATTACAGTCCCCAGGGTTGGCCTTAAATCAAGACATCATATATCGTTGCCTGCAGTTTCGTCTGAAGTTTGCTGGATGAGTTGGAGCTGGGACACGTTGGTCCGCTCTCATTCAATAAACTATTTTCTATTCTATTCAGTTCTATTCCATTCTATTCCATTCAGTTCTATTCTATTCTATTATATTCAGTTATATTCTATTCTATTCAGTTCTATTCTATTCAGTTCTATTATATTCAGTTATATTCAATTCTATTCAGTTCTATTCTATTCAGTTCTATTATATTCAGTTATATTCAATTCTATTCAGTTCTATTCTATAATATTCAGTTATATTCTATTCAATTCTATTATATTAATTTATATTCTATTTAATTCAGTTATATGCTATTCAGTAATATTCTATTCAGTTATATTCTATTCTATTCAGTTATATTCTATTATATTCAGTTATATTCTATTCTATTCAGTTATATTATATATTATTCAGTTATATTCTTTTCAGTTATAGTCTATTCAGTTCTATTAAATTCAGTTCTATTCTATTCTATTCCGTTCTATTCTATTTAGTTATATTCTATTTTATTCAGTTCTATTCTATTCAGTTCTATTCTATTTTATTATGTCATATTCTATTCTATTCAGTTCTATTCGTTTTTATTCAGTTCTATTATATTCTATTCAGTTCTATTCTATTCAGTTCTATTCTATTCAGTTCTATTCTTTTCAGTTCTATTCTTTTCAGTTATAGTCTATTTAGATATATTCTATTCAGTTATATTATATTATATTCTATTCAGTTCTATTCTATTCTATTTCATTCAGTTCTATTCTATTCAGTTCTATTCTATTCAGTTCTATTCTCTTCAGTTATAGTCTATTCAGTTATATTCTATTGTATTCTATTCAGTTCTATTCTATTCAGTTATATTCTATTTCGTTCTAGTCTATTCAGTTATATTCGATTTAGTTATATTCAGTTCTATTCTATTCTATTCTATTCAGTTATATTCTATTTTATTCAGTTCTATTCAGTTCTATTCTCTTCAGTTATAGTCTTTTCAGTTATATTCTATTGTATTCTATTCAGTTATATTCTATTCAGTTATTTTCTATTTCGTCTAGTCTATTCAGTTATATTCTATTCAGTTCTATTTTATTCTATTATTTTCTATTCAGTTATATTCTATTCAGTTATATTTTATTCAGTTATATTCTATTTTGTTCTAAACTATTCAGTTCTATTCTATTCTATTCAGTTCTATTATTTTCTATTCCGTTCTATTATATTCTATTCAGTTCTATTCTATTCAGTTCTATTCCATTCTATTCAGTTATATTCTATTCAGTTCTAATCCATTCTATTCAGTTCTATTCTATTCAGTTCTAATCCATTCTATTCTATTCCGTTAATTCTATTCCGTTATATTCTATTCAGTTCTATTCTATTTTATTGTGTTATATTCTATTCTATTCAGTTCTATTCTTTTCAGTTATAGTCTATGTAGTTATATTCTATTGTATTCTATTCAGTTCTATTATATTCAGTTCTATTCTATTCAGTTATATTCTATTTTAATTCAGTTCTATTCTGTTCAGTTATATTCTATTGTGTTCTATTCAGTTCTATTATATTCTATTTTATTCAGTTCTAGTCTATTCAGTTCTATTCTATTCAGTTCTATTTTATTCAGTTCTATTCTATTTCGTCCTAGTCTATTCAGTTCTATTCTCTTCTATTCAGTTCTATTATGTTCTGTTCAGTTCTATTATATTCTATTCAGTTCTATTCTATTCAGTTCTATTCAATTATATTATTTTCAGTTATATTCCATTCTATTCAGTTCTATTCTATTTTATTATATTCAGTTCTATTATATTATATTCGGTTCTATTCCATTCTATTCAGTTCTATTCTATTCCGTTCTATTCTATTGTTTTATATTCAGTTATATTATATTCAGTTATATTCAGTTCTATTCAGTTATTTTCTATTCTATTCAGTTCTATTATATTCAGTTCTATTATATTATATTCGGTTCTATTCCATTCTATTCAGTTCTATTCTATTCCGTTCTATTCTATTGTTTTATATTCAGTTATATTCTATTCAGTTATATTCTATAGTGTTATATTCAGTTTTATTCAGTTATTTTCTATTTTATTCAGTTCTATTTTATTCAGTTCTGTTCTATTGATTTAATTTCTCTTGTATTTGGTTCCTTTCTATAAGTCCATATAGCTGATATATGATGTACTGAGTGAGACTTGTGGGATGTGCATACAGCACTGCTTTCCAATCTGATCCTCTCTCCTCTATCCTCTCCTCTTCCTGAGGACTAAGGGTCTCTCCAGAGCAGAGTTAGGCTGGGGAGGATGGGACAGATGTTTGGGAAGGAGAAGGCACAAACAGGAAGGATAGAACTTGGTGGCCAGGAAGTGGATGGTGCCAATGGTCACGGAGAAACAAAAAACAAACACAGCAAATCTGGTTGTTATTTGAGATCCCTTGTGTGTGCTGCACTGCAAAGCTCATTGTTTGAATAACGATATGTAATGTACTATAGACGGTCATTTTCAGGATCCCGGTGTGGTTAATGGGGGATATCTCCAGTGTTTTACATGTCTAGCTATAGGATCCCCGTGTGTTTAATGGGGGGTAATTGGGAGGTAATTGGTGGCCAGGGAGGTGCAGGCCGGGGCTGTATTGCCAGATGGATTATGGGAAATTATGAGTGTTCAGTGTTGTCAGTGTCTGGGGGGAGAATGACCTGACTGTGTTTGAAACAGGGTGACTGGCAGGAGAGGGGAGAATGACCTGACTGTGTTTGAAACAGGGTGACTGACAGGAGAGGGGAGAATGACCTGACTGTTTGAAACAGGGTGACTGACAGGAGAGGGGAGAATGACCTGACTGTGTTTGAAACAGGGGGTGCGGATTGATGGTCAATGGCATGACTGTGTTGTGTGGGGGTGGGTAGCTGTGTGGGTGTATAGCCATGTAAGAGGGCTAATGTCTGTGGTGTGCACAGTACTAATCCACGCATTCATTCATTTTCTGCATTGTTTTGCTGCAGGTGCTGATTGCATTTCACACATAATTGCTCTTGTACGTACCACCAGCTAACTTGTAATGCTTCTGTTATTCTGGGTATATTTTGGAATCTGTAAGTAGCTTGCCCTCTCCCTACTATCACTCCCCCCTCTCTCTCTCTTTCCCCCTCCCTCCCTTGCTCCTCTCTCACCCCCCACCTCTCCCCCCCCCTCCCTCTCTCTCACTCTCTCTCTCTCCCCTCCCCTTACCTCTCTCTCTCTGCCCCCTCTATCTCTCTCTCTGCACTCTCTCTCCTCTTCCCTCACTCTCTCCCCCCTCCATCTCTCTCTCGCTCTCTCTCCCAACCTCTATCTCTTTCTCCCCCTCCCTCATTCTCCCTCCCCTCTCTCTCTCTCTCTCTCAATTCAATTCAATTCAAGGGGCTTAAATGGCATGGGAAACATATGTTAACATTGTCAAAAAAGTAGATAATAAACAAAATAGAAATAAACAATAAAAATGAACAGTAAACATTACATTTCAAATGTCATTTTGTACAGTTGAAGTTTTTCAACCACTCCACAAATTACTTGTTAACAAACTATGGTTTTGACATGTCGGTTAGGACATCTACCTTGTTGATGCCACAAGACGTTTTTCCAAAAATTGTTAACAGACACATTATTTTGCTTATTAGTTGAAGTCAGAAGATTACATACACTTAGGTTGGAGTCATTAAAACTTGTTTTTCAACCATTCCACAAATTTCTTGTTAACTAATTGTAGTTTTGACACAAGTATTTATTCCAACAATTGTTTACAGACAGATTATTTAACTTATAATTCACTATATCACAATTCCAGTGGGTCAGAAGTTTACATACACTAAGTTGACTGTGCCTTTAAACAGCTTGGAAAATTCCAGAAAATGATCTCATGGCTTTAGAAACTTCTGATAGGCTAATTGGCATAATTTGAGTCAATTGGAGGTGTACCTGTGGATGTATTTCAAGTCCTACCTTCAAACTCAGTGCCTTTTTGCTTGACATCATGGGAAAATCTAAATAAATCAGCCAAGACCTAAGAAAATTAATTGTAGACCTCCACAAGTCTGGTTCATCATACCGCTCAGGAAGGAGACACGTTCTGTCTCCTAGAGATGAACGTACTTTTTTGCATATAGTGCAAATAATTCACAGCACAACATCAAAGAACCTTGTGAAGATGCTGGAGTAAACAGGTACAAATGTTTCTAAATCCACAGTAAAACGAGTCCTATATTGACATAACCTGAAAGGCAGCTCTGCAAGGAAGAAGCCACTGCTCCAAAACCGCATAAAAATAGGTTGTGTTTAGAGGGAAAGGGAGGAGGCAAACTCTTTTTTTCCTCTAAACATAACGATGGTCATTATGGCCAAACAGTTCTATTTTTGTTTCATCAGACCAGAGGACATTTCTCCAAAAAGTATGATCATGTGCAGTTGCAAACCGTAGTCTGGCTTTTTATGGCGGTTTTGGAGCAGTGGCTTCTTCCTTGCTGAGCGGCCTTTCAGGTTATGTCGATATAGGGCTCGTTTTACTGTGGATTTAGAAACATTGCTACCTGTTTCCTCCAGCATCTTCACAAGGTCCTTTGCTGTTGTTCTGGGATTGTTTTGCACTTTTCGCACCAGTTTAAGTATAGCCAATTGGAATTTGTTGTCTGTATATTTTATAATTTCATTGAAGATACCATGAACACTTATAATTTCATTGAAGATATCATCAACGCCACAAGCCTTTTTGGGATGAAGGTTGTTTTTTTTGTCCTGTAGTTCATTCAATGTAATTGGATAATCCACTGGGTTCTAGTAGTCTTTTATAGTTGATTCTAAGATTTGTATTTGATCATGTATATGTTTTTGTTTTTTGTTCTTTGTTATAGAGCCAAAAACATTGGAGAAGAGGTTTACCCAAATATCTCCATTTTGGATAGATAATTATTTGTGTTGTTGTTTGTTTCGTTTTTTCAATTTTTCCCAGAAGTGGTTGGATTCTTCAATTACATTGAGCTGAGTTCTGACGTGCTGTTCCTTCTTTTTCCGTAGGGTATTTCTGTATTGTTTTAGTGATTCACCATAGTGAAGGTGTAGACGCAGGTTTTCTGGGTCTCTATGTTTTTGGTTGGACAGGTTTCTCAATTTCTTTCTTATGTTTTTGCATTCTTCATCAACCATTTGTCATTGTTGTTCATTTTCTTCAGTTTTCTATTAGATTTTTTTTTATTTGATAGGGAAGCTGAGAGGTCAAATATACTGTTTAGATTTTCTACTGCCAAGTTTACACCTTCACTATTACAGTGGAACGTTTTGTCCAGGAAGTTGTCTAAAAGGAATTTAATTTGTTGTTGCCTAATTGTTTTTTTGGTAGGTTTTCACACTACTTTCCTTCCATCTATAGCATTTGTTAATATTACTCAGTTCCTTTGGCTTTGATCCCTCATGATTGAGTATTGCTCTGTTCAAGTAGACTGTGATTTTCCTGTGATCTGATAGTGGTGTCAGTGGGCTGACTGTGAACGCTCTGAGAGACTCTGGGTAGAGGTCAGTGATAAAGTAGTCTACAGTACTACTGCCAAGAGATGAGCTATAGGTGTACCTACCATAGGACTCCCCTCAAATCTTACCATTGACTATGTACATACCCAGCATGCGACAGAGCTGCAGGAGTCGTGACTCGTTTATGTTGGTTATGTTGTCATAGTTGTGCCTAGGCGGGCATATGGGGGAGGGAATGCTGTCACCTCCAGGCAGGTGTATGTACCCCTGTTTGCCGAGGGTGTCAGATTATTGTCTGGTTCTGGCATTTAGGTCGCCACAGACTAGTACATGTCCCTGGGTCCGGAAATTATTGATTTCCCCCTCCAGGATGGAGAAGCTGTCTTCATTAAAGTATGGGAATTCTAGTGGGGGGATATACAGTAGATAGCACACAGGAGGATATTTTTCACTCTTAAGATAATTTCCTTTTGAATTTCTAGCCAAATGTAAAATTTTCCTGTTTTGATTAATCTAATAGAGTGAGTTAGGTCTGCTCTATACCAAATTAGCATACCCCTGAGTTTCTTCCCTGTTTCACACCTGGTAGTTCGGTGGATGGGACTACCAGCTCTCTGTATCTTAGAGGGAAACCAGTGGGTCCGTCTCCTCTATACCTTGTTTCTTGTAGGATGACAATGTCTGTATTTCTGATTTCTTTGATGAAGTCCAGGTTCCTGCTCTTTAGGCCAAAGGCAGATGACCTCAGGCCTTGGATTTTCCAGGATGAGATAGTGAAGGATTTGTGTTCCTTAAAGTGTCCAGTTGTCCATTGTGTGATTTCGCCTAAGGCCAGTAATTGTGAGCAGAATATGATGAGCATCTGGTACATGCCATTGGCTTGGGCTAGTGTAAGAGTGGGGGTTGGGCCTTTTTTCCTGGTTCCGGGCGAAGGTGTGCACTGCTGCCTTGTAGAGGTGGACCTGGTCATAGAGGCTGTTCAAGTCCAGGGTGGAGTGGTGGGCACTGCTGCCTTGTATAGGTGGACCTGGTCATAGAGGCTGTTCTAGTCCAGGGTGGAGTGGTGGGCACTGCTGCCTTGTAGAGGTGGACCTGGTCATAGAGGCTGTTCTAGTCCAGGGTGGACCTGGTTAAAGAGGCTGTTCAAGACCAGGGTGGAGTGTTGGGCACTGCTGCCTTGTTGAGGTGGACCTGATCATAGAGGCTGTTCAAGTCCAGGGTGGACCTGGTCATATAGGCTGTTCAAGACCAGGGTGGAGTGTTGGGCACTGCTGCCTTGTAGAGGTGGACCTGGTCATAGAGGCTGTTCAAGTCCAGGGTGGAGTGGTGGGCACTGCTGCCTTGTAGAGGTGGACCTGGTCATAGAGGCTGTTCAAGTCCAGGGTGAAGTGGTGGACCAGGTAAACATTTGGTTTTGAGGCACAGTCACAGGAAATACTTGTGTTTACACGCTGTATAGTAGCAGGGTGGAAGTCTTTTCCTGGTAGCAGGGTGGAAGTCTTTTCCTGGTAGCAGGGTGGAAGTATTTTCCTGGTAGCAGGGTGGAAGTCTTTTCCTGGTAGCAGGGTGGAAGTCTATTCCTGGTAGCAGGGTGGAAGTCTTTTCGTGGTAGCAGGGTGGAAGTCTTTTCCTGGTAGCAGGGTGGAAGTCTTTTCCTGGTAGCAGGGTGGATATAACCACTTGTGCATTGGGGAAAGTAGAAGAAGCTTTTTTCAATCACTCCTGTGAGTGCTGTGGCCACCCTTTCCTACTGTGTTCTCAGGTCGTTTGTGCCTGTGTGTATTATTATGTGGCTGGGTGACTCTAGGTGGTCCTCAGACAGAAGGTCTAGGGATTGCTGGGTTTTTGGACACCAGAGTTTAGACACAGTGCGTTTGGGAAAAATGTTTTTTTCTTGTATATATTTCCCATTTGAGTCCATAAGTAGCACAATCTGTGTCTTGTGTATGTTCCCCTGGGCTTGGGGTTCTTCATGTTTCTGTCCCGCTGTGATGTCAAGGCTATGGTCAGGGTCTGGGGTGGACTGTTCTGCTGTGTTGTTGAGACATTTGTCTTCTTGGCTTTTGGAAATAAAATATAGCTTCAGACTGAAAATTATTCGCTCAGTTCCAGGCTGGATGGTGTTTTCAGGTTTATGTTGTTTTCCAGAGAATTTGCTGTATAGCTTTGGAATAATGATCTTTGGCAGTTGTAAGCCTTCCAGGTGATTCTGTAATTCCTTCCAAAATCAGGTTGTAGGTTTTGAGTTTTTATTTGGAGTGAAGGTTATGTTGTAGAGGGCAGTATCCTGTATATGTACCTGTTTTTCTAAATCTATCTTTTTTTAAGAAGATGCTGAAAAATACAGGCGCTCATCTGCTCATGACCTCAACTCTCTCTTGACTCTCTCCCGCTCTCTCTCTCTCTCTCTCTCTCTCCCCTCCCCCTCCGTCACTCTCTCTCCCCTCTCTCTCGTTCTCCTAACCTCTCTCTCTTTCTTCCATCCCTCATTCTTTCTTCCACGCTCCCCACTCTCCCTCCCTCTCTCTCCCCTCCCTCCCTACCCCCTCCAACCCCTTCCCCTCTCTCCTCCATCTCTCTCTCTCTCTCTCTCTCTCTCTCTCTCTCTCTCTCTCTCTCTCTCTCTCTCTCTCTCTCTCTCTCTCTCTCTCTCTCTCTCTCTCTCTCTCTCTCTCTCTCTCTCTCTCTCTCTCTCTCTCTCTCTCTCTCTCTCTCTCTCTCTCTCTCTCTCTCTCTCTCTCTCTCTGACAGTAAGTTCTACGGGGCATTTGCCAGACCTACTCACTCAGCGCTGTCTGTTAAATTTATTCTGGAGAGCTTTAGAGAAAGATGTGATGGAAAAAGAGGAGTGGGCGAACAGTCTCAGGACAGAGATTTGGCCATAAAACAGCACATTTTTAAAACATAATGGAATTCATTCTTTCTGATACACTCTTGCTGCCCCATCTCTTTGCTAGTATACTAGTAGAGAATGAGACAAATCATGTGTGGAACAAACATTTACAATGGAAGCATCTGTGAAAGTTGTCATACTGATAACAAAGCACATGACATAATTATTATGCCAAGTTTTCAAATTACCAGTTGTATCTTTGGTAAGATATATAAAGTGATCTGTGCATTTGAACAACAGTATAAATACTCCTATTTCATTTTGGCATGTAAACAGAATCACCACTGCTGCCCATGTGTTTTAGAACGAGGCAAGAACAGTGCAGCCAGCTGAAAAGTGCATTGGACGGTGACACAACATAAGCACAAGGAAAATGCACAGATGCGACAAGTTGAAAACATATCTCAACTGGGGATAGATAGCTCAACTGGGGATAGATAGCTCAACTGGGGATAGATAGCTCAACTGGGGATAGATAGCTCAACTGGGGATAGATAGCTCAACTGGGGATAGATAGATCAACTGGGGATAGATAGATCAACTGGGGATAGATAGCTCAACTGGGGATAGATAGCTCAACTGGGGATAGATAGATCAACTGGGGATAGATAGCTCAACTGGGGATAGATAGATCAACTGGGGATAGATAGCTCAACTGGGGATAGATAGCTCAACTGGGGATAGATAGCTCAACTGGGGATAGATAGCTCAACTGGGGATAGATAGCTCAACTGGGGATAGATAGCTCAACTGGGGATAGATAGCTCAACTGGGGATAGATAGATCAACTGGGGATAGATAGCTCAACTGGGGATAGATAGATCAACTGGGGATAGATAGCTCAACTGGGGATAGATAGCTCAACTGGGGATAGATAGCTAGCATAACGTCACAAGGATGATGAGTTCTCCAGTAACTTTTTTTTTTTGCAAACCAAAATCCCTGACTTTCAATCTTTGTCATTCTTCTTCTTCTTCTTCTTCTTCTTCTTCTTCTTCTTCTTCTTCTTCTTCTTCTTCTTCTTCTTCTTCTTCTTCTTCTTCTTCTTCTTCTTCTTCTTCTTCTTCTTCTTCTTCTTCTTCTTCTTCTTCTTCTTCTTCTTCTTCTTCTTCTTCTTCTTCTTCTTCTTCTTCTTCTTCTTCTTCTTCTTCTTCTTCTTCTTCTTCTTCTTCTTCTTCTTCTTCTTCTTCTTCTTCTTCTTCTTCTTCTTCTTCTTCTTCTTCTTCTTCTTCTTCTTCTTCTTCTTCTTCTTCTTCTTCTTCTTCTTCTTCTTCTTCTTCTTCTTCTTCTTCTTCTTATTATTATTATTATTATTATTATTATTATTATTCGGAACACTATTCATCTTACACCGTTTAAGGTAGAAACACCTTTCAAACCTTTAAACGTGTAGACAAATCAAATCAAATCAAATCAAATTTTATTTGTCACATACACATGGTTAGCAGATGTTAATGCGAGTGTAGCGAAATGCTTGTGCTTCTAGTTCCGACAATGCAGTAATAACAAGTAATCTAACTAACAATTCCAAAACTACTGTCTTGTACACAGTGTAAGGGGATAAAGAATATGTACATAAGGATATATGAATGAGTGATGGTACAGAGCAGCATAGGCAAGATACAGTAGATGGTATCGGGTACAGTATGTACAAATGAGATGAGTATGTAAACAAAGTGGCATAGTATAGTATAAAGTGGCTAGTGATACATGTATTACATAAGGATACCGTCGATGATATAGAGTACAGTATATACGTATGCATATGAGATGAATAATGTAGGGTAAGTAACATTTATATAAGGTAGCATTGTTTAAAGTGGCTAGTGATATATTTACATCATTTCCCATCAATTCCCATTATTAAAGTGGCTGGAGTTGAGTCAGTGTCAGTGTGTTGGCAGCAGCCACTCAGTGTTAGTGGTGGCTGTTTAACAGTCTGATGGCCTTGAGATAGAAGCTGTTTTTCAGTCTCTCGGTCCCAGCTTTGATGCACCTGTACTGACCTCGCCTTCTGGATGATAGCGGGGTGAACAGGCAGTGGCTCGGGTGGTTGATGTCCTTGATGATCTTTATGGCCTTCCTGTGACATCGGGTGGTGTAGGTGTCCTGGAGGGCAGGTAGTTTGCCCCCGGTGATGCGTTGTGCAGACCTCACTACCCTCTGGAGAGCCTTACGGTTGAGGGCGGTGCAGTTGCCATACCAGGCATTTACAATGGAAGCAATGATTTACAATCAAGCATTTACAATGATACAGCCCGCCAGGATGCTCTCGATTGTGCATCTGTAGAAGTTTGTGAGTGCTTTTGGTGACAAGCCGAATTTCTTCAGCCTCCTGAGGTTGAAGAGGCGCTGCTGCGCCTTCTTCACGATGCTGTCTGTGTGAGTGGACCAATTCAGTTTGTCTGTGATGTGTATGCCGAGGAACTTAAAACTTGCTACCCTCTCCACTACTGTTCCATCGATGTGGATAGGGGGATGTTCCCTCTGCTGTTTCCTGAAGTCCACAATCATCTCCTTAGTTTTGTTGACGTTGAGTGTGAGGTTATTTTCCTGACACCACACTCCGAGGGCCCTCACCTCCTCCCTGTAGGCCGTCTCATCGTTGTTGGTAATCAAGCCTACCACTGTTGTGTCGTCCGCAAACTTGATGATTGAGTTGGAGGCGTGCGTGGCCACGCAGTCGTGGGTGAACAGGGAGTACAGGAGAGGGCTCAGAACGCACCCTTGTGGGGCCCCAGTGTTGAGGATCAGCGGGGAGGAGATGTTGTTGCCTACCCTCACCACCTGGGGGCGGCCCGTCAGGAAGTCCAGTACCCAGTTGCACAGGGCGGGGTCGAGACCCAGGGTCTCGAGCTTGATGACGAGCTTGGAGGGTACTATGGTGTTGAATGCCGAGCTGTAGTCGATGAACAGCATTCTCACATAGGTATTCCTCTTGTCCAGATGGGTTAGGGCAGTGTGCAGTGTGGTTGAGATTGCATCGTCTGTGGACCTATTTGGGCGGTAAGCAAATTGGAGTGGGTCTAGGGTGTCAGGTAGGGTGGAGGTGATATGGTCCTTGACTAGTCTCTCAAAGCACTTCATGATGACGGATGTGAGTGCTACGGGGCGGTAGTCGTTTAGCTCAGTTACCTTAGCTTTCTTGGGAACAGGAACAATGGTGGCCCTCTTGAATCATGTGGGAACAGCAGACTGGTATAGGGATTGATTGAATATGTCCGTAAACACACCGGCCAGCTGGTCTGCGCATGCTCTGAGGGCGCGGCTGGGGATGCCGTCTGGGCCTGCAGCCTTGCGAGGGTTAACACGTTTAAATGTCTTACTCACCTCGGCTGCAGTGAAGGAGAGACCGCATGTTTTCGTTGCAGGCCGTGTCAGTGGCTGGTCGGGAATAGTGTGCTTCCATACAACTTTTTGATATATTTTATACATTTTAAACTACACTGAATGAAAATATAAACACAAGGACATCGGTCAATTGAAATAAATTCATTAGGCCTGTCATGTCTTTGGCTATGCCGGATTAAGTGATATGACATGCTATTCTAGAAAATAATTTCTCCGTAATTAATATTACCTGATTGAGCTAATCATGCAAATGTAATTAACTAGAGAGTCGGGCACCACAAAATAATATTTATAGATCTGTTATCTTCCGAATAAACTCTTAAAGACCTAGTAATATTTTACATCAATAGCAGTCAATATTAATCGTCATCTTAATTCAGTCTCATCTGAAAGTTGTAAATTCTTGGTTATCTGCACGAACCCTGGCTAACAAGATGAACCAGCAATACAAAATTGGGTTTAATAATTTATTTACTAAATACCTAACTAATCACACAGAATTACACATACACATAATATACACATACACATATACACATAATTAAATCATAACTTGATTACAAATTACATCATAAAGGAAAACGATATGACAGCTTGTTACACAAAAGAAAAGGGGCTGGGTTTGAGTGAAAGAGCGGGAAGACTGAGGAACAAAGGGCAAATCTGTGCTATCGTAAATACAGTATCTTATGCATTCTAAATTACCGCCCATTTGGAAAAGGAAAATGCAATAAATATTTACTCTGACTTGCGCTTCGGTAGGTTGGTGGTATATGGAAGGCCGTGTTGCCCAACCTAGTCCTTTGTCCTTTGAAGAATGTCTCTGCTGGTAAATTGAATACGTTGTAGTAACGTCGTTGTGTGGTAGACGGCATACTCTGTCTGTTCCTTCCTAACCCTCGTTTGCAGCGGCTGTTGCTAACTAAACAACTAGGAGGTATCACTTCTGTAGTGAATATGAGTTCAAAGTTCATACCATTCGCAACCAAAGCTCATGCTGATGTTGGCTTCATTCTGTAGTTATTATCTGAACCATTCTGACATCGGACCGTCGTCCTCACGTCCTCGGAACAGGAGGTTATATTGTCATCAAGGGCTTATATAGGAAGGGAGAGGATGGCGTGTTTGAAAAGTTTTATAGCCCAAGTCCCTTCATAGGGGCGGGCCACTGATTGAGCAGAGCCCTATCTTATGAAAACCCAAATCTCACATTTTAGAGGCTAAAATCACATTTCATCCCATCACAAATAATTTAATATTCAAACATTTAAATTGAACAACAATTCCATGTGAATCCAATAACTCTGATGTGTAGACTTTCCACTGTAGAGTTTATGTCATCTTATCATTGATGAGAATGTCTCAGATGACCACCGAACTGACATCATATTCATTAAGTACCACCGCATATGTTCAATTGGTCGGATTACCAGAATATAGTTAATTTCCCCCACCTTCTGATGTTCCCAGAATCTCTATGATAACCAAGGGTTTTGCAAATGTAACATCAGTAGGGTAGAGAGAGGAAAGGGGGGAAAGAGGTATTTATGACTGTCATTAACCTACGCCAAAGGCCAACGTCATGACAGGCCCTAATCTATGGATTTCACATGACTGGGAAAACAGAAATGAATCTTGTTGTTTACAGATACCTTTAAAAAAAGATAGAGGGGTGGATCAGAAAACCAGTCAGAATCTGGTGTGACCACCATTTGCCTCATGAAGCGCGACACATCTACTTCGCGTAGAGTTGATCAGGATGTTGAATGTTTCCTGTGGAATGTTGTCCCACTCCTCTTCAAAAGATGTGCGAAGTTGCTGGATATTGGCGGGAACTAGAACATGCTGTCTTACACGTCAATCCAGAGCTTCCCGAACATGTGAAGCCGGATGTGATGGTCCTGGGCTGGCGTAATTACATATGGTCTGCGTTTGTGAGACTGGTTGGACGTACTGCCAAATTCTCAAAAAAACATTGGATGCAGTTTACAGTATGGTAGAGAAATTAACATTAATTTCTCTGGCAACAGCTCTGGTGCAGTCAGCATGCCAACTGTACTCTCCCTCACAACTTCAGACATCTGTGGCATTGTGTTGTGTGACACAACTGCATGTGTAAGAGTGCCCTTTTAAGGTCCCCAGCACAAGGTGCACCTGTGTAATGATCATTATGTTTAATCAGCTTCTTGATATGCCACACCTACCAGGTCAATGGATTATATTGTCAAAGGAGAAATGCTCACTAACTGGAATGTAAACAAATTTGTGCACAGCATTTGAGAGAAATAAGCTTTTTGTGCATATGGAAAATGTTTGGGATCTTTTATTTCAGCTCATGGAACCAACATGTTTATATTTTTATTCAGTGTATTAAGCTTTTGGCTCTTATTTTTTGTCCTTCATCCACTTTCAAGGGATTTCCTCAGCATTCTCAAGATCCCATTGTGACATCCTCACTCACAACATTCTATTCTATTCACTCTAAACAATGCACTTTTTTGACACAAATCAGCTACTTTGACCGCTTTCCCAACAATTTACAGAAAGGTACAACATATGCAATCTTCCTCTGCTGTTCAAAATAAAAAATCAGAACATCATCATCTGGTACCGATCAAATGTTACAGCTGTTTAAGTAACCGCGTCGATAACATGTTCTCTAACTTTTTATTGTACAACTTTCCTAACATCGTCTACTTTTCTGTTATTCAAATCGGATATCGGAACAAAAATATCTCATACTGATCAAACGTTAATGTTGTTTAAATATGTGATCTAACTTCCTCACAGTCCAAAGTAATAAGGTATATAGTCTATCAAAGTAATCAGATCAGATATTAAAATATATTTACTGTTGACTATATTTCACCACTTCACTTAAGTAAAAGGTTTTCAACTTCTTCCACTACCTCCAACATACTTTCAAAGAGCTGTCGCAAGTCACACAATTTTTATTCATGGGAAATGTACATGTAGTTACAGTTGAAATTGGCATGCAAGCTAGTTAACTACTGGTAGCTAGCTAGCGCGTCCCACTAGCTTGTCCCACTAGCAAGGATCTTACACAGGAGAAGCTAAAACTGTGATGCGAATTGGGCACAGCCACAGAGCCATGATTGTTTGTCCTACCAGATCTAGGAGAAGGTTATAGATGGTGGATCTCTCAGTCCTTCAAATGTTGATGGTTGTACATATCCAGTTCAGGCCCCAGGCTTCCATTGACAGTCATAATTATTTATAATTTATAATTATAATTCACAAGTTCATTGCAATTTGCTACTGCTGTAAAGCCATCTGTTCAGTACCTGATAGAGCAGTCCCAGAAGACCCGGGCGTTCATATTAATGCTCACAAAGGTCCAAAATCATCTGATGAAATCCTAATGTCCTAATGGATAAGCTACCACTGTACCTGAGAGTGTGTGTGTGTGTGTGTGTGTGTGTGTGTGTGTGTGTGTGTGTGTGTGTGTGTGTGTGTGTGTGTGTGTGTGTGTGTGTGTGTGTGTGTGTGTGTGTGTGTGTGTGTGTGTGTGTGTGTGTGTGTGTGTGTGTGTGTGTGTGTGTGTCTGTCTGCCTGCATCTGCCACACTGTTCTTCAACAATGGGGCCCCTCAGGTGTGTGTGCTTAGTCCCCTCCTGATCTCCCTGTTCAACTATGACTGTGTGGCCAAGCACGACTCCAACACCATCATTAAGTTTGCTGACGACACAACAGTGGTAGGCCTGATCACCAAAAACAGACAACCTATAGGGGGGAGGAGGTCAGAGACCTGGCAGTGTGGTGCCAGGACAATGACCTCTCCCTCAATGTGAGCAAGACTAAGGAGCTGATTGTGGACTATAGGAAAAGGAGGGCCGAACAGGCCCCCATTAACATTGACAGGGCTTAAGTGGAGCGGATCGAGAGTTTCAAGTTCCTTGGTGTCCACACCACCAACAAACTAGCATGGTCCTAACACACCAAGACAGTTGTGAAGAGGACATGACAACACCTTTTCCCCCTCAAGAGACTGAAAAGATGAGGCATGGGTCCCCAGATCCTCAAAAAGTTCTACAGCTGCACCATCAAGAGTATCCGGACCTGTTGCATCACCGCCTGGTATGGCAACTGCTCAGGATCTGACCGTAAGGCGCTACAGAGGGTAGTGCGTACGGCCCAGTACAAGGCCAAGCTTCCTGCCATCCAGGACCTACAGTTGAAGTCAGAAGATTACATACACTTAGGTTGGAGTCATTAAAACTTGTTTTTCAACCACTCCACAAATGTCTTGTTAACAAATTGTAGTTTTGACAAGAGTATTTATTCCAACAATTGTTTACAGACAGATTATTTAACTTATAATTCACTGTATCAAAATTCCAGTGGGTCAGAAATTTACAAACACTACGTTGACAGTGCCTTTAAAGAGCTTGGAAAATTCCAGAAAAGTATGTCATGGCTTTAGAAGCTTCTGATAGGCTAATTGACATAATTTGAGGCAATTGGAGGTGTACCTGTGGATGTATTTCAAGGCCTACCTACAAACTCAGCCTCTTTGCTTGACATAATGGGAAAATCAAAAGAAATCAGCCAAGACCTCAGAAAAAAAGTCTGGTTCATCCTTGGGAGCAATTTCCAAACGCCTGAAGGTACCACGTTCATCTGTACAAACAATAGTATGCAAGTATAAACACCATGGGACCGTGCAGCCGTCATACTGATCAGGAAGCAGACACAGTCTGTCTCCTAGAGATGAATGTACTTTGGTGCAAAAAGTGAAAATCAATCCCAGGACAACAGCAAAGGACCTTGTGAAGATGCTAGAGGAAACAGGTACCAAGTCTATGTATCCACAGTAAAACGAGTCCTATATCGACATAACCTGAAAGGACGCTCAGCAAGGAAGAAGCCACTGCTACAAAACCACCATATAAAAGACAGACAACTGCACATGGGTACAAACATCGTACTTTTTGGAGGAATGTCCTCTGGTCTGATGAAACAAAAATAGAACTGTTTGGCCATAATGACCATCATTATGTTTGGAGGAAAAAGGGGGAGAATTGCAAGCTGACGAACACCATCCCAACCGTGAAGCATGGGGGTGGCAGCATCATGTTGTGGGCGCGCTTTGCTGCAGGAGGGGCTGGTGCACTTCTCAAAATAGATGGCATCACGAGGAATAACTATTATGTGGATATATTGAAGCAACATCTCAAGACATCAGTCAGGAAGTTAAAGCTTGGTCGCAAATGGGTCTTCCAAATGGACAATGACCCCAAGCATACTTCCAAAGTTGTGGCAAAATGGCTTAAGGACAACAAAGTCAAGGTATTGGAGTGGCCATCACAAAGCCCTGACCTCAATCCTATAGAAAATTTGTGGACAGAACTTAAAAAGTGTGTGAGAGCAAGGAGGCATACATACCTGATTCAGTTACATCAGCTCTGTCAAGAGGAATGGGCCAAAATTCACTCAAATTTTTGTGGGAAGCTTGTGGAAGGCAACCCGAAACGTTTGACCCAAGTTAAACAATTTAAAGTCAATGCTACCAAATACTAATTGAGTGTATGCACACTTCTGACCCACTGGAAATAAAAGCTGAAATAAATCATTCTCTCTACTATTATTCTGACATTTCACATTCTTAAAATAAAGTGGTGATCCTAACTGACCTAAAATAGGGATTTTTAAATGTCAGGAATTGTGAAAAGTTTAGATGTAGTTGGCTAAGGTGTATGTAAACTTCCGACTTCAACTGTATATGATAGGCGGTGTCAGATGAAGGCCCAAAAAATTGTCAACGGTTCCAGTCACCCAAGTCATAGACTGTTCTCTCTGCTACCACACGGCATGCGGTACGGCACCGCCAAGTCTCGGACCAAAAGGCCCCTTAACAGATTCTGCCCCCAAGCGATAAGACTGCTGAACAATTAATCAAATGGCCACCCAGACTATTTGCATTTGATTATCTATGCATAGCCACTTTACAAATGACCTCGACTAACCCCCGCACATTGACTCGGTACCGGTACCACCTGTATACAATCTCGTTATTGTTATGTCATTTTCTTGTGTTTCTTTTCAATAATTTTTTTTTTCTTCACTTTA
Source organism: Oncorhynchus mykiss (assembly GCF_013265735.2). Taxonomy (NCBI): domain Eukaryota; kingdom Metazoa; phylum Chordata; class Actinopteri; order Salmoniformes; family Salmonidae; genus Oncorhynchus; species Oncorhynchus mykiss. The sequence goes on from NC_048589.1 coordinate 39,831,740, forward strand.
ATTTATTTGGTAAATATTTTCTTAACTCTATTTCTTGAACTGCGTTGTTGACTAAGGGCTTGTAAGTCAGCATTTCACGGTGAGGTCTACACTTGTTGTATTCGGCATTTCACGGTAAGGTCTACACTTGTTGTATTCAGCATTTCACGGTGAGGTCTACACTTGTTGTATTCAGCATTTCACGGTGAGGTCTACAGTTGTTGTATTCAGCATTTCCCGGTGAGGTCTACACTTGTTGTATTCAGCATTTCACGGTGAGGTCTACTACACTTGTTGTATTCGGCATTTCACGTTGAGGTCTACACTTGCTGTATTCAGCATTTCACGGTAAGGTCTACACTTGTTGTATTCGGCATTTCCCGGTGAGGTCTATACTTGTTGTATTCAGCATTTCCCGGTGAGGTCTACACTTGTTGTATTCAGCATTTCCCGGTGAGGTCTACACTTGTTGTATTCAGCATTTCACGGTGAGGTCTACACTTGTTGTATTCAGCATTTCACGGTGAGGTCTACACTTGTTGTATTCAGCATTTCACGGTGAGGTCTACACTTGTTGTATTCGGCATTTCACGGTAAGGTCTACACTTGTTGTATTCAGCATTTCACGGTAAGGTCTACACTTGTTGTATTCAGTATTTCACGGTAAGGTCTACACTTGTTGTATTCAGCATTTCACGGTGAGGTCTACACTTGTTGTATTCAGCATTTCACGGTAAGGTCTACACTTGTTGTATTCGGCATTTCACGGTGAGGTCTACACTTGTTGTATTCAGCATTTCACGGTAAGGTCTACACTTGTTGTATTCGGCATTTCACGGTAAGGTCTACACTTGTTGTATTCAGCATTTCACGGTAAGGTCTACACTTGTTGTATTCAGCATTTCACGGTAAGGTCTACACTTGTTGTATTCAGCATTTCACGGTAAGGTCTACACTTGTTGTATTCGGCATTTCACGGTGAGGTCTACACTTGTTGTATTCGGCATTTCACGGTAAGGTCTACACTTGTTGTATTCGGCATTTCACGGTAAGGTCTACACTTGTTGTATTCAGCATTTCACGGTAAGGTCTACACTTGTTGTATTCAGCATTTCACGGTAAGGTCTACACTTGTTGTATTCAGCATTTCACGGTAAGGTCTACACTTGTTGTATTCGGCCTTTCACGGTGAGGTCTACACTTGTTGTATTCGGCATTTCACGGTAAGGTCTACACTTGTTGTATTCGGCATTTCACGGTAAGGTCTACACTTGTTGTATTCAGCATTTCACGGTAAGGTCTACACTTGTTGTATTCAGCATTTCACGGTAAGGTCTACACTTGTTGTATTCGGCGCACATGACAAATACTTTTTGATATATTTTTTATTTAGTTGCATATGTGCTTCCATTCTTGCTCAAAAGGCATATGTGTGCACATGTGTGTGTGTGTGTGTGTCATAGGAACGTGACATAGCTCTGGCATAGGACTCCACGGTCTGTGCCAGATGTATGGTCTGCAGCTGTGGGGAAATAGCAGAGGTGGGACCACTATTATTCAAGTCACAAGGTCTGAGTCTCATGTAGAATGGGTCCAAGACACAAGGTCTGAGTCTCATGTTGAATGGGTCCAAGACACAAGGTCTGAGTCTCACGTAGAATGGGTCCAAGTCACAAGGTCTGAGTCTCACGTAGAATGGGTCCAAGTCACAAGGTCTGAGTCTCACGTAGAATGGGTCCAAGACACAAGGTCTGAGTCTCACGTAGAATGGGTCCAAGTCACAAGGTCTGAGTCTCACGTAGAATGGGTCCAAGTCACAAGGTCTGAGTCTCACGTAGAATGGGTCCAAGTCACAAGGTCTGAGTCTCACGTAGAATGGGTCCAAGTCACAAGGTCTGAGTCTCACGTAGAATGGGTCCAAGACACAAGGTCTGAGTCTCACGTAGAATGGGTCCAAGTCACAAGGTCTGAGTCTCACGTAGAATGGGTCCAAGTCACAAGGTCTGAGTCTCACGTAGAATGGGTCCAAGACACAATTCCATGTCGTGCATTCTAAGAGCATGTCAAGTCGACTCTCAAGTAAAAATCTCTACATGTAGATTGACCAAATATAGATTGGGTAACAGCCCAATAGAAATTGCCTGTGTATCAGGCTCAACCGGTCCTATCTGAATGGACACACGTAGAGAAACCAAATGGAACAGGAGCTCAAACTGATAGGTCTAGATAATATAAGCACTTGGCCCTCGGGACCATACAATTACTCAATTGGCATTTACAACCAATAAATTGGTTCTACAATGTAGAAGGCAATTTCCAAATCCATTGTTACATTGATACATTTGTCTTAATCAGACTATTTCAACAGCATGCATGCATGGAACAATCATTTTCTCTTATTCAGTGTTCTGACTACAAAGCGTTACGCGCACAGGCCACATGGTCTTAATTCCATGCTCCACTGAGGCTTTACACGCTCCTATTATGCACAACAAAAAATGACCGAGACATAGGACATAGACACATGGAACCTCGACCATAACCCGGGTAAAAAAAATAAAATAAAAAAAAAACTTTTAATTAAAAAAACACAACTTCTACCTCATGAGTCTTGTGAATGTTCTATAAACGCTGTGCTCACTCAGAGCAGGGTAATAAATTGTTTGGCTAATTGAAAGTGTATTGTAGTCTTATCAGACATGTAACAGAAATGTCTAGGTGTTGCAATTAACGGTACGGGGATGGAATGGTGAAAATCGCTGTCGATTATTGTCGTATTAGATAGAAGGTACATTTACAGCATGGGGCCTATGCATTTAAACGTGTGAAACCAACAGCAAACGTTTCAACAAGAGAGAAAAAAAGCACTCCAGTTGTTAAATACCAGTAGGCCTATGATAGTAATTCTTGCCCCCTTTCTGGTGAATTTGCAAAGAAAACAATTAATATTCTTGATCACCAAACATTTATTTATTATGGCAATCCTCTCTTCCTACAATTTGACATATGTGTTGCACCCGATCCTATAGCTGTACAGCAAATCAGCAATCTGTTCTCTAGCTCACCCGACCTGTGTTGATTGACAGTTTGCTTGTCCAATCAAAGTGCCGAGTGTGCATTTCACTAGACAATCTTATGCATTTTTTTTCTTTTTACAAGGGACGATGCTGCGGCTACAGTCTCTGGCCTCCTGTAGAAAAATCTGCGTCGACTCTGTGAAACAAAATGAGTGACGAAAAATTACCAAACCTGTCCAAATAAATTCAAGTCATCAGTCTCAAGTCAAAGTCGAATCCCGAGATTTGAGGCTGCAAGTTCAAATCAAGTTATCTATTTTCTATCAAGTCGAGTCTCAAGCCATAAAATGTGTGACTGGAAACAGATTGGGGTCCAAGTCATGTGACTTGAGTCCACAATTCTGGGAAATGGGTCAAAGGTCATTGCTGATGTAAGGCTGCAGCCCTGGCCTTGAGGCTGCAAGCGAGGTGGGGACAAAGCGATCATAGTGCCTCTGCGGTTCTGGGTCATACAGATAGGAAATGAGGGGCATTTGAAATCAGAGCTTGGCCACTGCAGACCACACGGATCAGACCACACGGAGCAGACCACACGGAGCAGACCACACACAGGTCTAACCCCAGTCTGAAAACCAATCCCTATGCTTTTTTAGATGAGTAGATTAGTACTTAGTATAACTGAACAAAGGTCATATTTGTAAGAAATATGGTGGAAGCTTGACTAAGTTCTTCAAAAAACCATGTGGAACCTACATCATGTAGCTCACATCTTTCCCACTCTATCAGATCTACAGACACAGGAGGAGTTGAGACGTGGGGTTGTTTTGGACTGAGCAATAGACATGTTGCTCACACAGAGACACAAAGCACAGTCTGGGAATGTGTTTGGGAATCTGTTAATGAATCTGCACAATGCCAAAGTTGGTCAATTAAAGAAAGACACAGTTTATCATGCTATTGTTTTGACATTAGAAAGGGTTGTTGTTGTTAGAGCCAAGATGGCTGCCACCACTGGGGCAGTTTCGCAAGATGAGTTTCACAAGATGATTAACACCGATTGTTGTGACACTGAGTCAAGCATACTCTGCCACACAGTACGCATTCAGTGGTCTGAGAGAGAGCATGCCGTGGTGCAGAGAAAGACAAGCAGGGAAAAAAGACAGAAAGATAGAGATAGAGGGGTGGTTTTGGGAGGATATTACATCATTGCCAAGTGTTTATCATTTTAAAATAAGGCTTGTTACACTCCAAACCCTTTTGTCCCGGAACCCATAAGAACAGCATAGAAGAATGCTGCTGCTTGCAGAAAAAGTCCATCAAGAGCCATGCCGGATGGTGAGGCCTGGTTCCAACCCTCTGTGTCTCTGTGCAGCTGCTTATCCGTTCAAACACAGGACACAGGTCAGATGTGGGGAGAAACAGGACTTCTCACTGGTACTAGAAAGCAGTGAGCTCAAGCTTCAGGCTTGGAGGAATACAGTATAGACCTGGCCTGGTTAGTTTGGTATGCTGACAAATGTATTGCATGCATCACTGTGGCTTCAAGCCAAGACTTTTGAAAAGTGGATGATGAATCCAGAATGTAAAGCCTCAGTGGCATACAGACCACAGCCTATATTCTGATGGAGGGCTACAGTGTCAGGTCAGCCACAGACAGCTGATCCTCCTCTCCTATCCTCTCCTCTCCTGTTCTCTCCTCTCATCCCCTCTCCTCCACTCCTCTACTCTCCTCCTTTCCCATCATATTCTCCTCTCCTGTCCTCTCCTCCTATCTCCTATCCTCTCCTATTCTATCCCTTTCTCTCTTCTTCTCCTCCCCCAAACAGGGGTGAAACCTGAGATGCTGTATTTGCCAGGAGGGAGTTAATGGTGTGATGTTGGCTTCCTGAGATTGGTCTGGTGTTCTAGTGTCCCAGTGTCTTCTAGTGTCCAGTGTCTTCTAGTGTCCCAGTGTCTTCTAGTGTCCCAGTGTCTTCTAGTGTCCCGGTGTCTTCTAGTGTTCCAGTGTCTTCTAGTGTCCCAGTGTGTTATAGTGTCTCAGTGTCTTCTAGTGTCCCAGTGTGTTATAGTGTCCCAGTGTTTTATAGTGTCCCAGTGTCTTCTAGTGTCCCAGTGTGTTATAGTGTCCCAGTGTTTTATAGTGTCCCAGTGTCTTCTAGTGTCCCAGTGTCTTCTAGTGTCCCAGTGTGTTATAGTGTCCCAGTGTTTTATAGTGTCCCAGTGTCTTCTAGTGTCCTAGTGTCCCAGTGTCTTCTAGTGTCCCAGTGTGTTATAGTGTCCCAGTGTGTTATAGTGTCCCAGTGTGTTATGGTGTCCCAGTGTGTTATAGTGTCCCAGTGTCTTCTAGTGTCCCAGTGTCTTCTAGTGTCCCAGTGTCTTCTAGTGTTCTATTGTTTATATAAAGATATGGAAAGAGGTGGTTACAATGGGCTCAGTCTCCCCATTGAATGTCTGAGCATTTATGTTTGGTTCAGAACAGATCCTAGTGTGTTCCTGGTGTTGTGTTCTCTGGCATTGTTCCGTCCCGGTGTTCCGTCCCGGTGTTCCATCCCAGTGTTCCATCCCAGTCTACTATCCTCATGTTCCATCCTGGTGTTCCATTCCGGTGTTCCATCCCGGTGTTACATCCCAGTGTTCCATCCCAGTGTTCCATCTCAGTGTTCCATCACAGTCTACTCTCCTCATGTTCCATCCCGGCGTTCCATCCAGGCCTTCCATCCAGGTGTTCCATCCCGGTGTTCCATCCCGTTCTTCCCATCCCATTCTTCCATCCCAGTGTTCTATCAGTGTGAAGCTCTGCTAGATGCATGTGTCTGAGCGCCCAGTGTGACACCTGAGTTGGTTCACTCTGCAGGGGACAGTGACTGCAGCAAACTGACTACACAGCTCATTTCTCTGTTGCACCCAGTTTTTTGCATTGCCATAACCAGCCCTGGGGCTGCTATGGAAAGTAGTGCATTTTGGGATACAGTGGTTTTCTACTGCAGTGCAATATGTCCCCCTCTGCACAGAGCTGCAACCCCTACGTTAGTTATGACAGGAGATGTTAGCTCTCTTTTGTTGTGAGAGGAACCAGTACTTGATATCCTGGTCAAATATTAGAGTGCAATACTGTATTTGCCTTTCCATGTATTCCTACCTATGACAATGCCATGAACATGACTCAGTCATAACTGAAGTTTTACACCCAATCTCTCTCTTAATTTCTCATCCCAAACTTGCATTTAAATTATTGATTTGTATGCAATATCTGACCTCTGAGCATATGAATGTACAGTTGAACTCGGAAGTTTACATACACCTGAGCCAAATACATTTAAATTCAGTTTTTCACATTTCCTGACATTCAATCCTCGTAAAAACTGCCTATTTTAGGTCAGTTAGGATCACCACTTTATTATTATTTTTATCGATTTTCCAAAGATGTCAAGCAAAGAGGAACTGAGTTTGTAGGTAGGCCTTGAAATACATCCACAGGTACACCTCCAATTGACTCAAATGATGTCAATTAGCCCTTCAGAAGCTTCTAACGCCATGAAATCATTTTTGGGAATTTTCCAAGCTGTTTAAAGGCAAAGTCAACTTAGTGTATGTAAACTTCTGATCCACGGGAATTGTGATACAGTGAATTAAGTGAAATAATCTGTCTCTAAATTTTTTGGGGAAAGATTACTTGTGTCATGCACAAAGTAGATGTCCTAACCGACTTGCCAAAACTATAGTTTAACAAGACATTTGTGGAGTGGTTGAAAATGAGTTTTAATGACTCCAACCTAAGTGTATGTAAACTTCCGACTTCAACTCTATATGACTGACCCTCAAACCTCCCTCTCCATCTCCCTCCCTGTAGAAACTGGTGTGTGAATGTATATGACTGACCCTCTCTGTTTCTCTCCCTCCCTGTAGAAACTGGTGTGCGTATGTAGTGAAGAAGACAGTGAGCTGTGTGGTGGAGGATGGAGTGGAGACCTACGTGAAGCCTGACTACCACCCCTGCTCCTGGGGCACGCAGTGTTCCCGTATGGTGACGTGAGTATTCTTCTATCATACATACACACACATGTACTCACACACACATTTTCACACACACAAACACACATGCAATATTGCGTATACTAACACACGTATACTCACACACACACACACACACACACACACACACACACACATACACACACATATACACACACATACACACACACACGCACGTATACTCACACACACACACACACACACACGCACACACACACACACACACACACACACACACACACACACACACACACACACACACACACACATATACACACACACGCACGCATACTCACACACACACACACACACACACACACACACACACACACACACACATATACACACATATACACACACACGCACGTATACACACATATATACACACACACACGTATACTCACACACACACACACACACACACACACACACACACACACATATACACACACACACATACACACACATATACACACACATGCACACATATACACACGCACGTATACTCACACACACATTTAACTCCAGCTAGTAAAGCTTAAGCCAACACCTTTACACAACACACACACACGCAGCTCCATTCCAGTCATCACAACCAGAACAACACACTGCTGACACACCACGCCTACTATTTTTCCATTCTTTCCATTTCACTCTTCGTTGAGAGAGAACGTAACCTAGTTTGTCATGCTGCTTATGGGAACGAACTGAACGGGGAGACAGACATGTAAGAGAGCGAGACAGAGAGAGGGAGAGAAAGAGAGAGACAGACTGAGAGAGAGAGGGCATAGAACTTAGAACACTATCCAACCAAAAGACACAGAGACCCAAATAATGGTGAATTATGCCTCCGTTACTGTGAGACTTTAAAACTCAGAACCAAAAAAGCACAGTACAACAGCAAGCAGCTGACACCAATTGATGAGTCCATAAACACAAACAACTTCTGGCAAAATTGGAGAACAAAAATAAATAATCCAAACAAGAGATAATTAGCGAAGTAAAATGGTGACATATTGACAACCCATTTTAAAACACCGTTCAACACCGTTCAAATTGACACAAACGCAGAGCAACGACAAATTCAGGAGAAGTTGAATGGATTAGAAAACGCTATAAAGGACAATCAACATCTATTGGACTCCCCAATTAAACTATTACTGACCAGGAGCTCTATAAGACACTAAACTATTACTGACCAGGAGCTCTATAAGAAACTAAACTATTACTGACCAGGAGCTCTATAAGACACTAAACTATTACTGACCAGGAGCTCTATAAGAAACTAAACTATTACTGACCAGGAGCTCTATAAGAAACTAAACTATTACTGACCAGGAGCTCTATAAGAATCTAAACTATTACTGACCAGGAGCTCTATAAGAAACTAAACTATTACTGACCAGGAGCTCTATAAGAAACTAAACTATTACTGACCAGGAGCTCTATAAGACACTAAACTATTACTGACCAGGAGCTCTATAAGAAACTAAACTATTACTGACCAGGAGCTCTATAAGACACTAAACTATTACTGACCAGGAGCTCTATAAGAAACTAAACTATTACTGACCAGGAGCTCTATAAGAAACTAAACTATTACTGACCAGGAGCTCTATAAGAATCTAAACTATTACTGACCAGGAGCTCTATAAGAAACTAAACTATTACTGACCAGGAGCTCTATAAGAAACTAAACTATTACTGACCAGGAGCTCTATAAGAAACTAAACTATTACAGACCAGGAGCTCTATAAGAAACTAAACTATTACTGACCAGGAGCTCTATAAGACACTAAACTATTACTGACCAGGACCTCTATAAGAAACTAAACTATTACTGACCAGGAGCTCTATAAGAAACTAAACTA